>NW_013550548.1:72292-81365 GCF_000709125.1 Exophiala aquamarina CBS 119918 | reverse complement strand
TCTAATTATACTTAAAGATTTATTACTCGAAAGTATCGTATCTATTAGTTAGCCTATACTATTCCTTAACGATAAACTTATACGCGGCCTCGAATATCGCGATATCGAACCTATCTACGCTATCGAATCGACGAATTATTATCGAGTAATAGGAGAGGACGTATAGCTTAAAGATATTAAAGTCGGTCGATAGCGCGGTAAAGGAACGAAAGACTTCCTTTAGGAGATCTATTCGTCGAAGGGTCGTATTTAGCTACGAGAAAGTATCGGTATTATAACTATAGTACTATACGTATAGCGTAAAATTAACTATAGCGCGGACGAATTAAATTATCGGTCGAGAGAGTAGCGGCGCTAATATTAGTACTAACTAGCGAAGTATAGCCTTTTACTTAACTCTAGTTTATTATACGACGTTACTAAAGGTAGTAAACCTTCTAAGTATAGGGAAAGTAGGTATAATATTAAACCGCTAGTTAAGCGACGTCGTAGCGAGGAAGTCTCCTAGGGTAGCTTTTAGAGCTTCTAATACCTAGTTCGTAATTATACGATAGACTACGCCCTTAAAATACTAATAGAATAAATCGATATATATAATCTCGTATATATTAACGCGCTAGAACTTCTATATAAAGCTCGTAATATCGTCGACGTTTATAGAGGCGTTCCTATTATTCGATACCGCCGTATTCTATATATATCGTATATTAGTAGCGCTAGCGTAGTTACGCTTTCGCTTACGATTAAGTTTACGTACTTATACGATAATATCGTAGGTATATTAATACGTATATAAGGAATACCGCTCTACTAGAGTTAACTACTCTCGCTTAACCGACGGAATCTAATAGATTATATAGTACTAGCCGCTTTTAATCCCCGTAATTAGGGCCTATTTCTTATAGTCGGCTACGAAGCTACTAATAATAGAATAGTATTTTCGTATTAGGCCGTCGGCGTAGCGTAGCGATACTTCTTCTAATTTAGGACGAAATAATTCTAGTACGATATACGTATTATTAGTTCGATATCTACTCGGAGAGTAGTAGACTAGAATAATAGGTTAGCGCTACGCTTACCTCTAGTTATAATCTTTATAGCTTAGTTATAGACTAGCCTCCTAAATATATAGGACTTAAGTCCGAGTAATCGATAATCTCTCTTCTTTAAGATAAATAGGAACTCTAGAAGAATCTTAAATAGACGTTTCTAGAAGCGTCGAGTATTTTTATCTAGATTTTCGATAATAATATAGACTAGGTAGAAGGACTTATCGCTATAGTATTAGGTTAGTTATATCTTATTAAACGCGATTATTACGGAAACGATTATTACGCTAGGTAGTAGTACTTTCTATATATTCTACTACTAGAAATTTATATATATTTTATTCTAGATACGGTATTTCTTATTCTCGTTCTTATATAAACGTATCGAAGTATAGAAGAAGTTAGGCTAGAAGGGCGGATAATTAATAAGAAAGCGAATAATACTTATAATTAAGCGATACCTTATAGTATAAGTAATTTATAAACTCGCTTCGAGTAGCGATACTATAATTTAGCGCTCTATAATCTTATCGTTCGAAATACTATAGGGAATTTTTTCTAGTATTTACTTTTATTTAGCTACCGAATTAATAGACGAAAGTATTTTCTACGGGTCTATATAGAAACGAAAGAACTTATTTATAGAATTACTACTAACCTTAGTCTAGAATAGCTAGGTATATAGTTTATATTCTACTAGACTCTAGAATAGAAGGAAAACGCTTAAGTATATTAAATAGAAAGGTAGATTTAGTAAGGCTTCTAGTAACGATAGACTAAGTCTTATACTATCTTCTTAAGATTAATACTAGCTAGATAGAACTATACTTCCTTCGACCTTAACGTAGATTTTAATAATAGTAGACGTACTAGACGAAATAGTCCTTCGAAATAAAGGCTAGTATTAGACGTAGTCGGCTTTAGAGTTATATAGATCCTTTAAGCTTATAGGCGTATTATTAACCCTATTAAATATATCCTTATCGTCCTCGTTTTCTAGTTCGTACTTAGGTAGAGCGCTATTAATACGCTAGACTACTCGTAGAGTAAGCCTTATATTTGTTTAGTAGTTATTATTACTTAGTACGATCGGAACTAGCTCGTCGTAGTCTAGGTCGTAGGAGTAGGTATATCGCTAGAATAGAATACTAGTAGGGCCGGAATATAAGGAGATATACCGTATTAGCCCTCGGGTATTCTATAGTTATCGATAGTAGTAGGAATATATACGAGCGTAGGAAGTACTTATAATATTAATATAATCGACGCTACTCGGTAGCTATAGCGAAATAGTATTTAGTATAGTCGTTTATAGTAGCCTAATCTCGACTATACTTAGCTAGGTAGCTTTAGCCTATTCTAACTATTATATTACGTAACTTTATAGGGCTTAGTATATAGATAGAGGTATAATATTATATAATAGCGCGCCTTAGTTACTTATTTTAATATCTTCGCGTTATCGACGGTAGATATTAGTCTCGAGTAAGGTTACGCGTTATCCTTACTATCGATCTAGGAGTATAACGACCTTCCGCCTATAGTTATTTTAAGTAGGCGTACTCTAAAAGACTCTAATAAGGAGCTAACCTCTATACGGAAGTAGCTACGCTTACTAAAACTACGTCTCTTCCTTTCTATACTACCGAGAACTACGTCGATATATTACGATTTACCGTTTAACTCGATAGGATAACCCTAGCGAATCGAAGACTATACTTAGTTAAAACCTTAGAATAAATCTATATACTTTAACTAAAAGCCTTACTTACTCCTCCGACGTATATAACTTTACGATATTAAGAGCCTATAAGCCCTCTCTATTACTAGTCGATTAATAGAATACTATATTAAACTAGTCCTCGATATAGACGAGCCTTATATATAAGACGAGTCGCTCTATTAGGCTTCTAACGCTTAGAAGTTAGAAGTACCGCGAGCTATTAAGTTCTATATTATATATTAAATAATCGAAGACTATATTCGGTTAAACCTTAGAATAAATCTATAGACTTCTAACTAAAAGCCTTACTTACCCTTCGACGCGTAGAACTTAGCGATATTAAGAGCCTATAAGTCCTACGTTAAGCTAGTCCTCGATATAAACGAGTCGTATATATAAGACGAGTCGCTCTACTAAGCCTCTAACGCTTAAAAGTTAGAAGTACCGCGAGCTATTAAGTTCTATATCGTAAACTATAGCTAAAACTAGAAAACTCCGCTAAGCCTCGAAGGAATACCTAAAGATAGACTAACTACACTTAAATCTAGGAAAACTCGTTAATTTATAAATCTATAGATAAGTTTAACCTTACTTTTACTTTACTCCCTCCTTATACCTTATCCTTACTATTAGGCCGCCTATTAAATTCTAAAACTTTCCTTACTACCTTAAGTTACTAACTATTTCTCTACCTTCTTTAATCTTTATATAAAAGCGTCGAGCGAGTAAATACTTTCTATAGGCGTATATCGTAATAACTACTATATAGTAGCTTCGAGCCTAGTCGTAGGTCGCTATAAAATAAAATATCTATAATCGTATTAATACTAGTAAAAACTACTCTTAAGGAAATATTAACGCGATTCTCTAGTTTATACTATTAAAGCGTCGTCTCTATATAATTACTATTTTAGAGCTCTTATATAAGTATAGACTTACTTAGGCGTCGTTCGGGTTCGATATAAGTAAAGGTCCGATTTAAAATATAATCGATAAATTAAAGGTTAATATTCCTAATTATTTATTAACTTAAGTAGAAACTAGTAGGGAATCTAAAAAATAAATAGACTAAGCTATTTATCGTTAGATTTAAACGATTTACTATAACGAGTTAAAGAAGGCCGCTAGAAATCTTAAGAAGTAGATCTAGAAAGAGCGAAGCTAATTACCGTCTATATTAGGTTCTTCGTTTCCCTCGTAAAGTCTTAAACTAGAAGATTCTCTAGTATTCTTATAAATAAATAAGGCGGTAGATACTCTATCTATATAACTAGTATTCTCTATAGTACGAATTCTAGCTAATATTAGATTAGAAGGCTAGTCCGCGGAACTATAGTATTCTAATTAATAAGGCTAAAAGATCGTCGTCTATATTAGCCTTCCTAGTACCGAGTCTACGTTAGATTTCGTAGAATTAGAGTCGTAGTAGGATTACGATCGTATATTCGACGAAATTAATAATATAGCTAAGTAAGGAATAGAAGAATATAGCGATCCTTTACTCGTTATCGATTATTTTATATTCTAGCCGCTAAAACCTAGGCTAGTCGTTAGGTTTAAGGATAGACCTAGCTTCGGTAAATAGTTTAACTAGAGGTTCCTAGCTAATCGAACTCGAAATAACGTATATAATATAATTATATATTAAAAAAAACTAGTACGATTAGACTCGAATAACGACTATATAGACTTTATAGTATAGTAGGTATTATATAACCGACTAGAGAAAAATAAGTATTAATATAGTATATTCTAAATAATCGTTACTATTTCTAACTAAGTCTTACTAACTATCTCTATATATAGGCCTCCTTAATATATACTATTCTAATAGAGGTACTTAACGCCGTTATAGCCCTATACTAGATTACGACTTATATAATCTAGAACTTAATATCCGACTATAGACTATTACCTAGAAAGATATAGTCGATCGTACTAGAAACTTAGTTTATTTAAAGTAAGATATCGAAAAACTATTAGGAACTAATCCTTCTATACTATCCTTACCTAGGTAGACTATATACTAAACTAATCCTAAGTACCTTCGGTACGAATAAAATTCGATAATAGATATAGATATATCGATAAATTCGGTCTAAGTATCTAGAGCTTCGGTATCGCTATCTTTAAATACTAACTAAAAGTATATATAAGAAGAAGTAAACTCTACTACCTAACTATTATTTCCGAAGCGCCTAAAATTAGTAAACCCTTTATCGAAAATAAAGTCTATCTAATAGTTCGTCGCTCTAGATCTAAATCTAGGCGAGATAAAGTAGACCTATTAAAAGGTCTAGGCTTTAGCTTTTTTTAATACGCCGTCGCTTAACGAGCCTAGATTTTCTCTACTAAAGAAGATAGCGATGGACGTTTTCGGAGCTACCCTAGGCCTAAAGGATTCCTAACTAAGTATAGTATTATCTACTATATTATAGTCTACCTAAGTAATCTACGTAGATAACTTATTCGACTCGAATAATAATACTAAAGCGGTAAATATTAACGATAATATAATATTAGCGTTAGACGAAAATAATAAAAATTTCCTAGCTAATACTATAGCTAACCTTATAATACTAGAGTACTATAAAATACTTCTATTACCTTTAGCTCTACTATCTTAGGAAGAGAATAGAGCTAATACGATACTCGGTTAATTTAAGTTAATATAAAGTTAATTCTATAACGAGAATTAAGAGGAGTCTAACGAGTATAACGAGTAAGAAGACTCTATCGAATTAAGTAGCCGACTTACTCTAGCTACTAAAGACGAATTCTTATAGAAGGCGCTCGATAAAGAGGAGGCCGATATAGAGGCTATAAAGATATTAAAATAACTAAAATAAGAGAAGATATAGCTTAATAAAGATATTCTTCGACGAATATATATTTTTTTTAAAATCGATATTAATAGTAGGAACTTTAAGGCCTTCTTTAACTTTTAAGGTATACGAAGATTTCTAATAGTATACTAAGCGTATAGCGCGTACTAAATACTCGAGCGAGAAATCTTCGATACGACTCTAGTTAACGATATAAAAGTTCGCTTCCTAGGTATCTCGATCCTCGAAGATAATTCTAGTATAGGGAAATCTACCTCTATCGCTACCCTAATCTTCTTAACTTAACTACTTAAAGAAGTCTATAATAAAGTTTAGAATTATCGCTAATTAAATAACTCGAAATAACGAAAATAATACTTACTTATATTAAATAATAAATACTAATAACTAGTTAATATAAAGTATCTAACTAAACCGTTCGAGATCTATTATTTCTATATCGAGTATAGTCTATCTACTTAACTACGACCTATAAAAGGTATAATTATCTTTTACGTACTATATTCCCTTATCGTTAACTCGATTAAGGAATTCTATAATTAAATTAATATAGATTAGAAATAGAATAAGCTTAGGTTCGAGGTCTATATATAAATAACCTAATAAAAGAGAAAAAAGATAATATATATAAAACTAGTAATCGAAAACGAGATCGTTAAGAAAGATATTAAAGAAATACGTATATCTATAAACGCTACTTAAATCCTTCGTATAAATATAGACTAAAACGGCCTTTAAGGGTTAATACGAAAGATTTTCTTTACTATATAAGAGGCCTACGATAATTTAATAGTTAGAATAAATATTTATAGCTTTATTCCTTACGGGCGCTAGATTCGAGACGAATTCTACTAGACCTATAAAATAACTAATAACTTAATAACCTAGGGTAGAGAGTCTATTTACCTTCGAGCGCGATTTAAGTCGTTTAATACTCCTAAGATTATATTAATATCTAGTATTCCTATTCGAATAGAACTTTAGGATCTCGAAGGCGTATCGTTACTATAGTTATATAAACTTATAATCTTAGAGAATCCTAAACTTACGAGTTATCGATACTAAAAGAAGACTAAAGACGTTAAGAAGTAGAAAAATTTAACTAGTAATTAGATTAATAATTTATTTTAGTTACTATATATATCCTTAAAACTACTATAGCTACGAGCTTATATTAATAAGCTAGTATATATAGATATAGTATAATAGAAGTTAAAGGCCCTTATATCTACTATTATAATCTAGCGGTCTCTCGGCTCTAGGTAGTTCGACGATAAAGTCCTAATAAGTATTCCTCGGATAAACTATTATTAGGGTAACTATAAGATAAAAAAGAGTTATATACGCGAAATTAGCTAGTTTACTCGAGTCCTAGCGAAAGAAAATAACGCTAACGGTTTATTAATCGCCCTAATAATATAGAAATATACGACTTTTCTTCTACTATATAAAATATAAAAGGCGGGAGGGACGAAGGATATAGTATAGTACTAGTTCGGTAAGGAATAGCTCGATAAAAATAAAGTCTAGACTACTAGTATACGTAATAAAAATAATTCCCTCTAGAAGTATCGAGAAGTAATATAGAAAAGTAGCCCGAAGCTTATAACGATTAAGAGTATACTTAACGAGTAACTTAAGCGAATAGACTTTATAGATAGGCCTACGAAAGGAATTCTATTCGTAGAGTATAACGAGACTACCTACTTACTATACTATATAAGTTAAATTAACTATAGTATATACTAGGTAAGATAATACTAATCGGTAATAGTAGGTTATCGAAGTCTATACGCTAAGTATTAAATTTCGTATAAAACTATATATTATATATAGCGTAATAGATAGTAATAAGCGGTAGACTCTAGTACGCGAATACCTTAAATCGGACGAGTATAATATTATTATCGAGGTTTCTAAGGACTTAGGTATAGAGTTTACCTTAACGCGTACCTAGTTCTTAGTCTTAGTAGAATAGTAGAGTAATTTCGGTAAGTACTAATAAATAATAGAGCGTATACTATATAAAACTAACTAGAACTAGAACGACTTCTTAATATTTAAGCTATATATTAAAAACTTTATAGACGATATAATCTTAAAGCTTCGAAGAAACGATAGGAAAAAATTCGCTAATTTCCTAGGATAGTAGAATATTAATAAAGCCTTAGAGGATAAGGCTAGCGAAGACGATAATATCGAAAATAATAATAAGCTTACTATTCTAGAGGACTAAATCTTAATAGAGAGATAGCGTCTTAAGAATTAACTATATCGAATATTAAAAGCGATATACTTTATACGACGAAGGAATAGTATATAGATAAGTAGACCGATATAGACTTAAATAAAGGACTAAATTAGTTAAAGCTAACGAGGTATAGATAAATCTAGACGTATACTAATAGATACTAGTAACTATATCGAGACCTTAACGTAGTACTCCTATAAATAAGTAAGGACTAAGTTAATTAGAGTCGATAGAAATTACGCTAACTTAATAGATACTATCGAGATATAAATAAGACGAGTTTAGTAGTAACTAGTATAATACTTCTTAGCCTCGACTTAACTTATATCGATTTAATATCGGGGAAGGTACTCTCTTCTTACCGAATTTACTAAGCGTTCTAGATTTAGTACGATAGGAAAGGCTATTTAAGTTAATATTAACGTATATAATACTAATAACTTTCCTTCTTTTAAGATCTACTAGTATAATATAGTTATTAGATTCGGTACCGAAAAGCGAATAGTCTAACGTAAGGTCTAGAATTCTAGTATTCGTAAGGATAAGACTAGAGCTATAATAATCTATAATAGTAATCGTCTTATCTAGTCCTTAAAGGATTATAGTAAGCTTCGTCTTATAATCGATCTTAACTAAGAGGAGGGTCGTCCTAGTCGCGGCGATAATAATAGCTTTCGCCTTTATATTAAGAAGACTAGAGAAGTAGATATTAATATTATTTAATAGTTCCTTAATAGTCGAATTTAGATAAGTATTTCTATTACTAAAGCTATTAATTTTATAGATTATTTTCTATATAAGGGCCCTTCTTAGTCTCTAGAATTTCTCTTAGTAAAACGTTCTCTTTTTAAATATAATAGGGAGCGTATCGATCTCGGTAGCGGTATCGAAGTTTAGCGTAGTATTTACTAATTAATACGTCTTATTAAAGGAAAGAAGATAGTTATTAATCTTAATATTACTAACTCGTACTTTAGGAAGCCCTCTACGCTTATTACTATAGTTATTATTAATAGTAGCTAATATAATTCCGCTAATATTACGGCTCGACTTATACCTACTTAGACGAATAGTAGTATAGTCGCTAATACTACTTATAGAGTACTCTAGTCTAAGTTTAAAGGTATAATTATTAAAGTAAGTTACTAAGCTAATCTACTACCTAAGAAGGTATAGAAGATCTATAAATTCTCTACTAATAACT
>NW_013550548.1:63095-64795 GCF_000709125.1 Exophiala aquamarina CBS 119918 | reverse complement strand
TTAGTAGTCGTTATACTATAGTATATTAAACTAATAGTTATCGAGTCGAGATAATTTCTTTAGCTAACTAGTATAATATACTTAAACTACTTATAACTTAATAGATAAGTTAGGTTAGCGATAGAAAGCTTCCTTAGTAGGTCTACTATCTTCGTAATAATATTTCTAAGGACTAGTTTACTTATATTCTCTATTAAGAGGTTCCTAAGATTAAGGCGATCCTAAGTAGAATTACTAAAGATAAGTAGAATAGTAAGATTATAGTTATTATCGTATTAAAGCGCTATTATATTTAAGCTTTCCCTATTAATAAGGATACCTCTAATTAGAAAGATAACCCTCTTCCTAGCTATCTTATTAAGCGAAATATTACGATACCTAATAAGTTCGACTTTTATTTCTATTCGTATATTACTCTTTAAGATACTTCTCGATCTATCTATTATACTATTCTTTATAATAATACTAATTATCGTCCTAAAATAATTTAGAATATAATCTATAAGTACTATTATTAGTATATATAGTCTACTACTTTCGTTTTTCTTTATTCTACTATATACTATATATATATTACTTCTAATTATACTAAAGTATATAAAGATATTATATTATCTTAAGGTCCTTAAATAGGTTTCGATTTTAAGTAGAGTTAGGCTAGAGGTCGATCTTCGAAGCCTAGCGACTCGGAAGTAAAGCTATTAATACTTCTCTTTAATATTAACCTATCGTAATTACTTCGGAAGTATTACTAGCTTTACGACGAGAATAGCTAACTTTAGGTACGACTAGATATAACTAAACTAAACTAAACGGATATATAATACTAAGGTAATAGGTAAAGGAAGTAAAGTATTAACTTTAATTAAATCTTATCGTTCCTTATTTTATCTTCTTTCCTTAATTATAGCTAATAACTATAATTACTTATATAGTTAAAGTTAATTATTCTACTTTTTCTTTTAAAAACGCGTCGAGCTTATCTATAGTTAAGATCGCGCTAGTTTATAATTATCTACTATTCTCTTAAGCTTTATACCTACTCTCTCGACTACCCTAACTCTATATTCGACTCTTTACTATCCTATACCCTATAGTCGTTATAAAACTACCTTTAAACCGTAAGATATATACGACTTATAAACTTAGAAAAGCTAAAGTCGAGCGAGTAATATTAGAATATATCTATAAAGAATATATTAAGGCCTACGAGGAGCGAGTTAGAGAAGAAGGCCTAATAGGAACGATAAGAGATAAACTCTTTACTATAGCCTATAGTATTAAATAGATAGTCGGTAGAATTAAATAGAATAAAGGTTTTAAGAGGTTTAGAGAATAGTAGAATAAAAAGCGACCGAGAATAACGCTAGCTACCTATCTATTATAAATAGGAAATCGTTATTACTTAACGTTTTAGTATAATCTCGAAATATATAAGCGTAGTTTAAATACCTAGCTTAAAGTTATAAGAAATATAAGATATACGAAAATTAATATTATAGCTAAGATACTTATAGTAGAATTAAAAGAAAAGCTCTTACTTATCGTCGTCGCTACGAGTTCGATACTACTACTTATATACTCGGTCGATAATTATAGAAGAGCTTAGGTTTAGAAGATATTATCTAAGAAGATATACGATATATAGATAGAGCTATATAACGACTTCTTAATTAAACGTAAGGCTAGAGAGCTCTTTA
>NW_013550548.1:58352-59380 GCF_000709125.1 Exophiala aquamarina CBS 119918 | reverse complement strand
CTTACTTATCTAGATAAATAGGCTTAGCTATAATAGCGTTAAGATATCTTAATAGAGTAAGAATTAATATAATAAGTTTTAGCTTAATAGAATACTAACTACTATTATAGGGTTAAAAACTTATTATTTCGTATTAGGAGTAATATAAGTACTATAAGCTAAGTAGTTATAAGAGAATTTAGTAAAGAATTAGGAATAATATTAGGAATAAGATTTATATAAGTTAAACTAGAAGGTAAAGAGTTAAACGAAAGGAAACTAGTTCTAAAATAGACTAGTAAGGAATAACTAAATAGCTTCTAGATTTACTCTTACCTTACCTTATCTTAACCTTTCCTTTTCTTATACCTACCTTAACTCTTCCTCCTTTTACTACTATCTTAACCTTTCCTTCTTTAACTAATTTCTTATCTTACTACCTTACTCTATAATCTCTCTCTCCCCTAGTTATTCTACTCGATCTTATAAAGATTCTTATATCTTCTAAGGAAGTTTTAGCTTTAGTAGCCTATTAGAAATACTAAAATCTACTACTATAGATATAAGTATTCCTAGATCTTTATAATAATTATTACTTATTTTAGTTATAGAATAATACCTAGGCTAGAGCCTAAGCTTTAGAGAGCGTAAACTAAGCTTCGTAGAATATAGACCTAGTATTATAGACTCTAGATTTATTATTATAGACTATAGACTTAGTATTATAAATTATAGATCTAGTATTATAGATCTTAGATCTAGTATTATAGACCTTAGATCTAGTATTATAGACTCTAGATCTAGTGTTATAGACTCTAGATCTAGTATTATAGACTCTAGATCTAGTATTATAAACCCTAGATCTATTATTATAGGCTATAAACCTAGTATTACCGACTATAGACTCGATATTATAGATTATAGACTAAGTATTATAGATTCTAGACTCGACTTTATAGATAGATATAAGTATTACTAGTTTATTATAATAATTCTTACTAACTATAGTAGGTAGATAAGTAAGAAGGCGCTAAAGAGGAGATAGTAGA
>NW_013550548.1:53378-53920 GCF_000709125.1 Exophiala aquamarina CBS 119918 | reverse complement strand
AGACTCCTTAAGTTCTTATAGTCGATATTCTAAGGACTATATAGTAATTAATCGATTATCTTAGTGTTTTCGTTAAGTTACTTATACTCTTATAACTAATATTAAGGGTTAAAGTTATCTATTATTAAAATATTTTATATACTTTATAATATTCTATCTTTTATTTATAGCCCTATTAGGTTTTAGACCCTATCTTCTTATTTTTTAACCTAATTAAAAAACCTATTAGGTTTTTAGCTATTTTAAAAACCTAATTAATTTAACTCTATTAGGTTAGGTTCCGGGTTTTTAACTAGGTTTAGCCTAACTCGTTGCGTAGCCTACTTAAGAGTACTAAAAGAGGCCGAAGTTTTAAAGTTTTAAGTAGTATCGGGCGTAAGAGATTATCTAGCTCTATTAATACATCGGTGTTTTGGACCGCAGCCCAGCGCAACTCAATTTGCTATGGGAGCCTAGGGAGCCTAGGGCTACTCAGCGCTTATTCTATATTCTATAAGAACCTAGGGCTACTTAGCGCTTATTCTATATTCTATAAGAACTTA
>NW_013550548.1:8120-49723 GCF_000709125.1 Exophiala aquamarina CBS 119918 | reverse complement strand
TAAGCCTATAGTACTTAGGTACGAGCCTAGCGAGCCCACAGCACTTAGGCTAAGCCTAGCGAGCCCATAGGAATTAAGGTTTGCCCTGTAAGCTCATGATAAGCATCTATTACAGCCCAGCGCTGCGAGCCCACGGTAGCCTAGGGCTTGCTGGGCTACCCGGTCCAAAACATAGATGTATACTAATTCCTATAGGTAAGCGAATATATTCTACCTCTCTAACTAAAAAGACGATTAGTTTCGTCCTCTTAAATCGCGTCTATCGAATAGTAATCGTATCTAACTATATAAAACCTATTTATCGGGTAAGTTCTTACGCCGTAATACTAGCCGCGTTAGAAGGTTATATAAAAGGTAAGGGATACTACACTAAATCGCGTTCGCCGGCTAATAAGGTTAGGCTATAAATCTCTACATTAGACTAATATCCTCTAACGCGATATATTAGTAGGTAATTTAATGATGAGCGAAGACCCTACTAATTCATCTTAGCCTAAATTTTTAATTAATCTCGACCTTGCGATAGGGACATAGCGAGAAGAATCTTTAGGAGCGCGTGGCAAGACGGGAATAAGAGCATTTATAGCCATCGGGGTACTTTTAGGTGAGAAGTACTCGGCTATATATAATTACGAATCGTTCTTTTAGGTCCTTTTCTAGATATACATCCATTACTACGACCTAAAAAGGAGCGGTAGAGTCGTGCCCATGTTTAAGAAGTAGAACTACGTAGACACGAAAGAACTAGTTAAATTAAAACTAGGCACGATATTAAATAAGGGTATTTTTCTAGAAACATTAAAGTAAAATCTTACCTTATATTATAAGCCACTACGACTATAGATAAATAGGCTTCGGAGGGTAGTATTTCCAAAGGGAAGGTTAAGGAAAGAGGAAGACGAAGGCCTTACCTTAAAAATAATGTCGATACTCGCGGAAGTATAGAGAGACCCTAACGTCCTCATCGGTGTTTTAGCCCGTAGCCTAGCGTAACTCAATTTACTATAGGAGCCTAGGGAGCCTAGGGCTACTTAGCGCTTATTCTATATTCTATAAGAACCTAGGGCCACTCAGCGCTTATTCTATATTCTATAAGAACTTATAGCTACTATTATATTTCCTAATTAGGTAATTTTTATATATAGATATATTAGTAAATTTAGCGTATTTTTAATTTTTAAAAAAATTTAAGGTTTAAGGTTTACGCTAAAGTCGGCTAACTCGCTAGTACTCTAATTAATTAACTAACTACGCTAATAACTTAATAATTTAAAATATCGAAGTTTTAGTAAAATTTACTATATATATTATATAATATATTTACTAGTACTAATACTAAGTCTACTATTTAGTACTATTAAGAATAGTCTATATAATTATAAAATAGAAAAGTTCTATAAATAGTAAAGTTAGTATATAAGCCTATAGTACTTAGGTACGAGCCTAGCGAGCCCATAGTACTTAGGCTGAGCCTAGCGAGCCTATAGGAATTAAGGTTTGCCCTACAAGCTCATGATAAGCATCTGTTGCAGCCTAGCGCTACGAGCCCACGGTAGCCTAGGGCTTGCTGGGCTACCCGGTCTAAAACACAGATGCTTGCAAAACTAAATACCTTAGGTTTCTTAAATTAATTTGAAGAAGGGAAGCTAACAGCGAATGTGGTATCCTATACAAGCTCCGAGTGACCGCTCCTTACTATCTAAGTTTCTATGGTGTATGGGGAAATGTTTTCTACTGGAACAGGAACCCTCCAATCCACCCATGGAAAAGCGAAGATGTTGGGGTGGTGAGTAAGACTGTGAACCAAGTCTGCAAAATGCGACACCTCCAATCTTTTAAGGAGGATAGAAAGGAAGTCATTCCAGTTAAAAATGAAGAGGAAGCCAGTTATCTCTCGGAAAATTATGGAATATGGAACGGCGTGTTCGATATAGAGGGGAGCCTGACCAAACTTCAAGGTTCTCTTGACGCTGGGCGAGGACAACAGGATAGATACCGTGAGCTTAGCAGTCTGTCTGAAAAAGAGCGTGAGCCCGGGTGGGGCATTAAGATGCGCCTTTGCAAGCTCGAGTGAAAAAGTCCTGGGAGTTTCAAGGCGCAGAGGTACGGGGTACCGCTGGCGGTGAATCCTTAGCCTGGAGGAAAATCGTTGATTAAACTTTATCAAATTACTTAGCAGCCACTTAGTCGTTCGGAATTTTCCTCCCAGTGCTTAGTAGAAGTCGTGCCACTTTTCCGGCCATCCTGTTGCCCGGAGGAAGAACCCTCCAGGCTCTTGGTGCCGACGCCGGGCCACTCAGAATATATCCCTGTCACGTTCGACACAAAGCTTCCGAATGAGGACTGAACCAGCTAGTCCTATATCTTCTGGGTCTCCCACTTCAATGCGGCGGTCCTCCTCTGCAGCTCCTTTCGGCCATACCTCTTCCCGAATAGTTGCTCGCAGTTTTGCCGCAGCTCTCCACTCACAAGGCTATCCATGGCAACCAACGAGGACTTCCACGTGACAACACACTAGATGGAGCCATCCTCTCCTATATAAACGTCCTTGACCTCTGCCACTCTGCCGTCCAATTCAGCAACACCGCCACCGGGGCGAACGAAGTGAGCCTGTTTTGCGCGGGATGAACGCGATGATATGAGAGCCCGCTGGGCCTCTCTAGCCTTCCGCGTCTCTTTCGTCACACGGCGAGATCGCTTTTGGGGGGACGTCTTCATCGAGAAGGACATGGGGTTGGGTAAATGACCGAGATCGTTTCCGATGAGAGGCTCCTTGGGCAACAGCGGCAGACTCAGATCCGACAGCGACTTCTGTCGTTATAGAAGATGACGACAGTGGATGTTGTAGAAAGGCACCGATATTTTCTCCTGTGACTTCTACAGCCTACTTAACGTCCGTAACGCCGTCGTCCGTAGCTGTCCGTGGCTCTTCCTGCAAGACGCCACGTGGAATAGCGCCTACTGTCGTCTCCCTCTCTCCGCACTCATGTGGAGTTGAATGTGCCGCATTTTGCTTCGACTTACGAAAGCCGAAGGTCTCCTCGTACTCAGCAACGACGTCGTGAATTCGGCCGACAGACGCCGGTGCATCCGAATCAACACCACCGCCACTGTGCTTGTCATCACCATTACCTCTAGCTAGATCACGGGTATGGGCAGCGTTATCATTGTGTGATTCATTACCTTCTTCTTCTTGTTGTTGTTGCTCGTGACTTGCACGGATAGCCGTGCTGTTCTTCGCTGAGCAGTCTAGGGTGTGCTTGCCATCATCCGTACGTGGATCGACACATCCTTTAGAAAATAATAGGGGCTCATCGCCGGGATATGCTGGATCCGCAGGTTTGCAAGTGGGCTTTTCGTCATTAGGAGGAACCGTGTCTTTATGGTGCGTATCAACTAGTTGGTCATCGTCCAGCACAATCGGGTTGTCTTGTATAATGTTGTCAGCGTGCATGGTCCCGAGACGTCTCCGCACGATGGGACCTTAACTCACCTTGGCTGGCACCGAGCCGTACACTTGTAGCAGTCGTCGCGGTAAGACTAGCAGTCTCCTCACTGTCACTCTCGCGACCACGCTCGCGGCAGGTCCCGTCGACCAGAGCTGGCGATGCGAAGACCTCGCAGCCGATTGCGTCGCTACCTCCAAACTGTTTGTCGTTCTGCGTCAAGATTTCATGGAGAGACGAAAGGTCACTGATATCGCTTTCACAGTCAATGCCGTCATCGGTTTTTGTCGCCTTCCTCGCCGGCCTCGACTTTGTCACTGCTTGTCACGCCGCTCCTACGGTCTCTACTAGCTCGGGTGCCGCTCTTCTCGAGATTGTGAAACATCGGCTCCCGAAGTTCCGGCAGCACCAGACACTTCCGAGGGGTGTCCTGGTGAGTGGGGGTCAAATCCACGAAGTCCACGAAATCCATGAAATCCGCTTTGCCGACAGACTTTGTCTGATTGGGAGATCTAGAGCTTTGTCTACTCGACGTACAAGTGGAAGACCCAATCGTGGGAGATCTGCTGAAAGTGTGGTTATCGAAGGGTGGTGCATATGCTCGAAGTTGATATGCGATGAAGGTCGCCATGACTGAAAAGCGAAGAAATACGAGCAGAGCGGTCGACAGTAGTTCAGAAAGATCATGAAGGATATGAAGGAGAATGGATTTGACGGCTAAAGATGAGAAGGGAATTGAGGCCATACATATATATAGACGGGTCGGCACTGTCCAACGACCGCCCAGTTTTGACTTCGCAGAAGGCATAGCTGCAAAGTTTTCACAACTACCGAATTGACGCCCTCAACCGCAAATAACTCTTCTGTTGATGACTCCCGGGGGGCCCTCGCGGCCTGCATGAGGAAGATCATCGCGGTGACCAAGTGGAGCAGGTCATACCACCAAACCACGAAGAGGGACAAGGGTTTTCGGTATCCCGAGCACAGCATTGATCGCAACGACCGGTGGTCTCAGTATAGGGGGTGGGCATGGGGTGCTCGCTCATTCTCCCCGGTCCTGAGGGTTCAAGGACGGTGAAAAACATCTTTGGAGCACCGCGGAAGCTCCTCCCAGTGGGTTTTGAGACGGTCTTGCTGATCCTTTTCGAAACCGATAGGCGGGCAACCTCACAAGCACCCACCCACCCACCATGGGTATCCGCAGCAGAGATGCTGCATAATCGATGTCCGCGTTCGTCCGAGCGAAATTGTGTCTTGCGCAGCCAATTTTTTCCCATTTCCCCCTGCGTCCTGTTGTCATCGGATGCCAATCTTAGAAATCACCGTACTGCATCCGGCTTCAATGAGACGAAAACACAGAATCCACTTGTCACACGCTAACGTATACCCCCGTCGCAGTTAAGGCCTAACCCCGAGAACTCAGCCCCGATCGACGCTGCAAATTCGAGGCGGAGCATAGTCAGCAACGCAGGCGGCCTGCCGATCAACTCCTGCGGCATTTTTGCGACTGGACGCAGGAAGTGCGGCACTCAGCTGGCTGCGCCGGGCTGTGCGAAAAGTATCAGCTGCACCTCCGTCTGCCGGATTATCCTCCACCCAGGGTTCGGCACCGACGGGGAAGCAAGAGGGCGGAGTGTCAACGCACGGGCGACTGTAGTTGTTCTTGGTGGACACTCTCCCAACTCTTTCGCAGGCCGGGAACAAAATGCCGGAAAATCCACACCACGGAAATCATCCAGACGAGGCGGGATAGGGCAGGGAGGCGCACGGCGGTGAGGAGACCCCGCAGGGCCCCTTGGTCGAGATGGTGATGGACGGGATCAGCTGAGCCCTGCCTGCAGGTTGTGCGGCCGGGAGCCAGAATGTGTCACGCAGGAATGGGAGGCCTCGAGGAGGCCGAAAGGCGCTGCGTCGGAGGGGGAGCGAAAAGCCGCTAGGATCGAGGATTGGGAGGGTGATCGGAGTCCAGTGGAAGAGGCCAGGCGGACTTCGAAGCAGCTGGCGGGAGGATCGAAGGGGAGAAGGGGGGCCTGACACGGCAGAGAAGGGATCAGGGTGCAGGGCGACGCTGGTGGTGAAAAAAGAAGAAAAACTGGTTGATGGGAAAGAAGAGAGAGGAGGAAATGGGGACGGGGGTTCTTATAGACGTCAAAAGCGGCGGCGCGCCCAGCCCTGACCATGCCCGAAACGGCCGGGCCGCCTAAACCGGAGGCGGATTTCCCGGCAACAACTTTACAACCCCAAAAATAGCGAGGGCGGCCACCCCGAGCATATATGTTCACATTTGCGCCAGGACTGCGTTGACGTGGTGGTTTGATGACTCATGGGGTCGCCCCCAGTTTTCACGAGCATGTCGCCAGGCAGATGATAGTAGCAAATGCGAGTAGCCTGCAAGACATAGAACTACTGCGGCGAAACCGTTCGACTCCTCGGCGTGGGAATTTTGGAGGAAGGAAGGAAATTTGGTCTTTTTGTCCACGGAGGCCTGAAACCACTGCAGTCCAGTTCTCAAAAATATTCCTGGGAAATGAATACACATATGGGGCCGAGATGCGAGATTGGTGGTGATGCCATGTGTGACGCGTTTGGAGTTTTCATCTTGATTCTCAATGCAGGTTGGCACACGCAGCGTCTCGGTAGTGTTGCAGCCTAGTAATCCGTACAAGGAGGGATGCTTAGAAGTTGAACTTCAGGTAGTGCCATGCCGGCGAAAAAACTTCAGGACATATTTTTTTTAATGCATATCATCCCAACAATCAAACAACCAACGCCGGGGTGGCTCAATCGGTAGAGCGTGTGGCTCTTATTCAAGAGTATGACCTCAAGGTTGCGGGTTCGAGTCCCGCCTTCGGCTCAAGTCCGGAGAAGAATCCTCCACATTTCTTTTTGCTGGATCTCAATCCTCTCTTGGACAACCAGCGTTCAGCGCAAAGAGTGCTTATCAGTTTCTACCAGAACCCGCTTGAAGCGTACAGCGTAAATCTATCTATTTCGACAGGTTACTTCATAAAATCTCCTGTGGATTCACGGGATAGATAATTAGATAGTGGTAGGTATTTACGTCCATGAGGATGTTCTTCGTGCAATATTTTTTGGGTCTGTGGCAGAGCGCCAAGGAAGACTAGGCGCCACATAATCCAGTATTCTTGAGGTCAATTGCCTAGGAAATGTCTGTAACCTACTATAGAGAGTCGACCATAGACCCGGAGTGGAAAGAGACAGATCGCTCAATCATTATCGTCTTTGACTCGCCTAAGTTTCCAGATCAGGATACCAACTACTTTAGTAGCTAGAGAAGGAGCTAGGTAGCTACTAGCTGGCCGCTAGCGATGCTAGCGTAATACTTGTATGCACAAAACCACCGTATTCCGAAATGAGGGAACCCTTCAACGTCACTTCCCCTCGTTTTGAATCAGTCATCTGAGATTTCCCCTCCTCTTTCTCCACTTGTGGTTGTTGAATAGACGTCCCTCTAGTAGGTATTTTAGTACGTGGATTTGATGATTGATGACTAGACTAGAATTCGTAATCGAACTCTGTCTGACCTTGCTGACTTTATCCCAGCGCTGGTACCTCCCAACGCAACACCATCAGCCAGCCCATCTCCTCGCTGGCTCTCCTCTCCTGTGCCCCTAAGCCATCAAGAAATCTGACGTGATATTGTAGAATACCAAGCATGGCCTCCAAACGCCCAAACTTCCTCATCATCGTCGCAGACGACATGGGCTTCTCTGACGCCGGGTGCTTCGGGTCTGAGATCCGTACCCCCAATATTGACAAGCTCGCACAGGATGGAGTGCGCATGACCGGCTTCCATGCCGCGGCAGCATGTTCGCCCACAAGAGCCATGATATTGACCGGCACAGACCATCATATCGCCGGCTTGGGCAACCTGATCGAGTGGACGGATCTGTCGACTCAGAATTTCTCAAAGGCCAACAACTACACCACCGCGCCGCAGCGTGGCATGCCAGGCTACGAAGGCTATCTCAATTCGAGGGTCGTGGCGTTGCCGGAGATCATGCAGGACGGAGGCTACCACACCCTTATGGCTGGAAAGTGGCATCTGGGCCTGACCAAGGAGCGGAGCCCCCATGCGCGCGGATTCGATCGGAGCCTGGCACTACTACCGGCGTGTTCGAATCACTATGATTGGAGGCCCGAAGCGGAGTTTCCCTCGTTCCTCGAAAAGAGCGTCATCGCGCTGCACATGGAAGACGACCACTATGTGCAGAATCTGCCGGACGGATGGTACTCGAGTAACGGGTACGGCGATCAGATGCTGAAATACCTGAAAGAATGGAAAGGGGACAAGGATCTGTCGCAGAAGCCGTTCTTCGCTTACTATCCCTTCTCGGCTCCGCATTGGCCGCTCCAAGCACCGAAGGAGTATATTGATCATTATCGCGGAGTCTACAACGATGGACCCGAAGCACTGCGACAGGCGCGGCTCCAGAAATTGATCGAACTGGGCATGATCCCCAAAGACGTTCGACCGCACCCTGTGGTGGCGGACGAAGTCCCAGGCTGGGACGAAATGAGTGATTTCCAGCGGGCGGCGTCTTGCAAGTCGATGGAAGCATACGCCGGGATGGTGGAGTGTCTCGACTACAATATTGGCCGCGTGACCGAGTATTTGGAGTCCATCGGCGAGCTCGACGACACTTACGTCATGTTTTTCTCAGACAACGGCGCCGAAGGTGCGGCATATGAGGCCTACCCCATGGTCTCCGGCGCGTTGATGGAGCATTTGGGGAGATACTACAACAACGAACTCAGCAACATCGGGAACAAGGATAGCTTTGTCTGGTATGGTCCCCGCTGGGCTCAAGCGGCGACGGCGCCGAGTAGGCTTTACAAAGCATTCACCACAGAAGGCGGCGTCCGGGTACCTTGCGTCCTCCGGTATCCGCCCCTGCACCAAGCGCACGCGGGGAAGATTCTTCCCACGTTCGCCACCGTTATGGACATCGCACCTACGGTGCTCAATCTGGCTGGCATCCGGCATCCCTCGCCCGAATGGAACGATCGACAGGTCGTACCGATGCGGGGCAAAGACCTTACACCGTGGCTGCGGGGGGACGAGCAAGAAGTCCACGACGCCAACGAAGCGTTCGGCTGGGAGCTGTGCGGACGGGCAGCGATTCGCCGAGGGAATTGGAAGGCGGATTTCATCCCATACCCCAAGGGCACGTCTGCCTGGCAGCTGTATGAACTCTCCACGGATCCAGGCGAGACGGAAGATCTTGCGAAGCAGCATCCGGACATCCTCGCCGAGCTGCTGGAGCTATGGGAGACGTATTGTGAGGAGACTGGGGTGGTGCCTCTGCAGCCTGAGCTCGGGGCACGGTTCCATGAGGCAATGGAGGAGCAAATGAAAGAAGGCGAATGGATCGAGTACGAGTATTGGAGACCCGGCGCCCTGGAGGAGAGGCGGAGGCAGGAGTTTGTGAGGGAGATTGCCAAGGTGAGTGATCCTCGCGTTGGTACAAAGGCCGAAGGTGGATGAAACCGGCTTGGGTCTCTCGAATGAGGCTTCAACGTGCGTCAATCGGTGCGCGAAGTACGAATTTCAGTCTCCAAGGAAACATATTCGGAAATATCATATAGATAGACTGAAACATTGCATGGTGAGCCTCGCAGTCCATCTTCCGCGGCTCCAACCTATAATAAAATATGAGAAAACAGCGAAACCCTTCCTACAACCCTTCGAAGTCTCTAGGGTGCACTATCGCCATTGTATTGTTCATAATCATATCTTGCGCTCCCAAAGGGTGAGACCAGCAAGCAAGTCCCATAAATGCAAAAAGCCAATGGAAGGGCTGCTAGCATGTCACCATTCCTCGTGGATCAAGAGAGGTCAAGACTTCCCGTACGTGTATGTCAGGCTACGATATAAGCTCCGCCCACGATCAATCTGATGTGATATTTTCTGGCATTTCCCATATCAATTTTGACTACGATTCGGGAAGGTCGAGGTCGAGGCCATGCCCAGTGCGCAGCCCAGTGAGCATTAATGCTGGGTCTGCCCATCTTGGCTATCGAGTCTCCAACCTGCTAGTGACTCTTGGTTAGCGAAGATCCGACCACCGGTCCCAAACATCTCTGACGCGCGAACAGGGCTGCACTTGTAAGAAGGTGATAGCTGGGCAGGACACAGACAGGGACAGTCGTGGAAGGGGGGGGGATGAAGAGAGAGAGAAACGGGTTTGAAAGAAGAGGATTGCTTGCTTGTTTCATACATTTAGGAGGGGAAGAGAGGAAGTGGGAGAAAGGGTGAGAAGACGATGCTAGTTGAGATGGAGAGAATGGGAGATGAAGGGGGTTCTTATAGATGTGGGAGAAGTGGCATTCTTCCCCTCATCTGATCTGATCGGTGAGGAAATCA
Source organism: Exophiala aquamarina CBS 119918 (assembly GCF_000709125.1). Lineage (NCBI taxonomy): Eukaryota > Fungi > Ascomycota > Eurotiomycetes > Chaetothyriales > Herpotrichiellaceae > Exophiala > Exophiala aquamarina. Next base: position 39,889 of record NW_013550548.1, on the reverse strand, counting down.
CAGGCAGTCGTCGAGGAAGGGACGATCTGATCTAGTGGTTTGGGCGGAAGTCACTATCTGGACGCCCGTGATTGATCGTGCACCTACCCAATCACAGTCATTCACAGCGATTGTTATTCAAGACGGCGGATAGATCAATTGAAGTGAATGCCAGGTGTATCTGTCTGCTCAACTTGCACGGCCTGGAGTTGGAATCAGGTGACTCGGCATGTAAGTGAAGTTTCTCCAGGTCTCCTGCGAACACGAGGCAGGCGTGGGTTCCCTCTTGCCTCTCCAGACATGGCACGGCGAGACATGTCAAGAACGCTGTATATGTATCAAGGCAGAGCTGGACCATGGTTGGCATATCTCCCTGTTTCCCTGAAGCGAAGACGGCCAGCTAATTGGACCATTCTCTCTGAAAACAATACTAGTCGCTTTGAAGCACGGAATCTGGGGTGGAAGGTGGCATACACGCCACACGTGTTGTAATAGGTCAGCGAGCAAAGATGGGAGAAAGCCAACTCTCAATGAGTAACAGGTCATGACTAAGTCATTCTCTATGTTGTCTGGCTAGCTAGAAAGAAGAGAGAAGAGAGATAGCGAGTGGTGATGAGAGAGGCGAATGGGAGGCGCAGTAGCGCCTTGGCATTGCCTGTCATGTGACACGTGTAAGACAACCTGAAATCTTGAGCAGCCAACATCATGACCTCCCCTTGCACTCTAGCTATCCCGTCTCCCGCTGGTATCCTCACCGCAGCTTATTCTCAGGATCTTCGCGGGATGCATAACATGAAACAATGTGGTAAAAGCCAGCATGATACATGCTTCAAAAATCCAAAAGTAGACTTCCTTCACCCACAGCTGAGACAAAGGGGATGCGAAAATCTGGACGGTGCGGAACAAATTGCGGACGATGACAAGACACATCAAGGCCAAGAGAACCACCGTCGCGATGGTGCGTTCGCGAGTCTGTTGCTGGTTCCGTGATACCCAGAGAATATAGATGAATGCAGCGTTCATAAACAGCTGAAGAATGAGGCTGGCTTTGATAAGTGCAAGGCCCGATTTGATTGCACCGTCTTTCTGGTCTGGGCTAAAGTACGTCGCGGCTCCTTGCGCCGTGCATGTGATGACGGCCGAATTGAAACATGTTAGGATGATGATATACAGCTGTGGACGAAGCCAGGCAGGTGTTGGAGCTGTGACGAACAGGCGGATCAGAAATATGTATAGCGGGATAGTGAAGATAGGGCTTCCCGGATTCACGTCAGTGGCTTCATCGATTGAGCGAATTTCAGACTACTCACGTTGCGCTGTAGAAGAGACCTTGAACGGGGCTGGCCAGGCCATCTGCATAATCTCCATGAGCCGTGATTTCGCGGCAAATGAAGCCAGCCATCATGATGATACACGCGCATGGGAGGACCCATGAATATGGCCACGATTTGTACATTCTGTTAAATACATCGCATCAACATGGAATCGAGTCTGTGATAAAGTCACGGGCAGACCAAGACTGACCGGCTTTGCCATATGTGTAAGCCACAAGAGAACGCAAAGAAGATAGCAAAGACGGCTGAGGCACCCTTGGCTGGATGAGCGAGGAATTGGTTGATGTCCGCTGTTAAGTTTTGAGTGAATAAGTCTCTTGAAATTTGACTAGCACACCCTACTTACCGGTGTCAGACATTTCCAACGAAAGATGGAGCACCAGTCGGAACTCTCAACATATGCGGCTGAACGAAGCTTGGAGTCTGGGACCGAGTGGAATGTAGGCTGTGGCCTGTCTGCAAATCGTCGAGAGCATTCAGGACTTGAACATTCCGAACAACCTTCTTATACGACCATTCATATATACAACACAAGAATCAATTATCCTCGCCCCACATAAAGGGGAAGTCAGCCTTGAGCCTCGGGGAAAGCTTAGCGCGCGAGGCAGATTACGCTAATTGCAACCGCCAACATCCTGCCATCGAATACCTACTATGTAATGAAATAAGTGTATGGACTGCAGTGTGCACTATTGTTGTCTGCTCATCGTTTGCTGTAATGCAGATTGCGATCCCTGCTCGTCTCTACCAATGTGCACGACAAAAGGTTTATTGGACATGTAGACCGCAAGACACCAACGGTGACCAATGATCTTGCTGTAAACCATTGCATTCAGTCTGCCTTGCCACGCGTGATCCGAATCCGAACACTGGGCAGCGTTGCGATTAGTACTTAAAGGACACGTTAATACGAACAATGAATACGAATACGCCGTACCTTTCCAGTTCCCTTCCTTGCTCTACCTGACTCCAAGCTATCGATAATTTGATATCATCGTCGACCTCCCGGTCCCCACCCCGCGTTAGCATTACTGTACCTGTGAACCATACGAAAGGAACCGAGGCCTCTTTAACTCCCGACATTCCAACTCTTTACATTTCGTCGGACTCTCCCACCATTCGGAACTCACGACAACTTGCTTAAGCGGAACTATCTCTCCGACAAGCACCTTGCTTCTTTCCGACGTTCAGTTTACACGTTGCCACCAAGCCCCGTTCCTGTTGCACTCATTACAAGCGGTCCCGGTATCGCCCTATTTTGAGCTTTTATCCTGGAGCGGCTGCAATTATGGCCGTCAGACCATTCGCAGGCGCCTGCCATGTTATTTTATGGTTGTCGCCATCTGGATGTTGGCTTTGGCTACAAGAATTTGATACTGCGATTGCAATTTGTCGCAATGGCCCATGGGACGAATCCGATCACTTCACGAGGACCTGACAGAAAAACACACTCATGAGGGATGGGACACACCAGCACTTCAATATCTCAAGATTGTATCCGCCGAGGTTAGAAGCCTTGACGTTTCTTCATCGGTCCCTTCCCTAGCAAAGTCTGCAACACCTTAGCCGGCAACAAAAGGACAGTCTTATATCAGAAGCGGAAGAAGAAGATCAGGCTAGTAGACCTATGTCAGGGTCTGCCAACAGATTTACCACTTACATAAGAGTTTCAATAGTACGACTGAATTGATCACCGCACTATGCCCTCTCATTCTATGGTGTTGAGCGACATAGAGAGGTCAAACTGTATTTGAGAATGGCAAGCACCGCGGGAGCAAGAGACGAATAGTATCTATAGCCAGCGACTTGGGAGCGATCGGACTAAAAATGGCCGCGTTTTTCACCAATTGTTTGATGCGACGGAGCACGCCACAACTAAAGTACGGAGAATGCTGAGGGACCTTGATTCAGGGGATATCCGACGGAAAACTCGGGAAAAACGTTCTTTCAGCGCGATCAACCCCTTTTACACTTCGACCTCCTTCAACAAATCCTTCTTGCCAGCATCATTCCCGAAGGTATGTGCTCTCTTCCTGGCACCAAACACCTCCTCTAGGTCCAAGAACTTCTTGGTTCCCTCCACACGTCCACAGCAAGAATCCCGACGCATCTTCAGACCAAAGCCGTCATTCTTTGAGCCCAGCCCATCTTTCGATGCGAGCAAGTGCTCAACGTCCCGAGGTGCAAAGGGCATCATCTCTTGGAGTAGCTGTGAGGAGCACCAAGCCTGCTTAGAGAGACTATCTTTAGCAGCGAAAGAGGAGACCCACAGACTGGACCAGGCATATTCTACACCTGACACCGAATTCAATGCTGCAGGTAAGGACAGAGAAGCAGCTTTGTCGCTCTCGACAGCAGCAACTTCGTTCATTTCGTCCATGACCACTTCTCCAACATGGTAAGCACAAGATTCCCGAAGGGCAGTGGCAGATTCAGTAGCGAGGTCTTCATCGCCAGATACGACGGGAAGAGCATCGTCGTCGAACTTTCGATGCTGAACCCGACGAGAACGGGCAACAGCGGACTTTCTCTTCTTTTTCTTTGCTGCTTCCACACGCGCGATTTCATTCTTGACTTTGAGAGCTCGTAGCTCCTGCTTCATAGGTCTGTCCTGCTTGGATCCGGTGTCTGGCTTGAGCTGTCTCTTAGCGGCGACGGTAGAATCCTCGAGTGCAACATCAGCGAGAACGTGAAGTGGGCAGCATTCATTGGTCGCTCCATTTGTGGCCTTTGATGCCCTCTTTAGCCTCTCCTTATCCAAGGCTTCCTTGGTGCTTCGTATGGTCTTGTTGATATTGCGGAAAGCGAATACAATCGCTCGACACTCATCGTTTTTCTCTCTCTTCGTGAACGCATTGTCATTCAAATTGGGCTTCAACATGTAAATCTTGTCGATTACGTCATTGTCGTCGATGTAGTAAAGGCGTTGGGAAAGCTCACAGACTTCTGGTGCGTTCCATTCAGTGTAAGTATCTCGGAACCGTGCTTCGGCATCGACGTATGCCCGGTCTTCAGACGACAAGTAGGTCTTGATCATTTCGAGCTTTGCACGAAAGAAGTAGCTCGCACGCAAATGGTCATCGATGTCCACATTGTACATGAAGCAGCTGTGGAGAGCTTCCAGGATTTCCGGATTGAAATAGTTGAGCTCTTCGCTACCGTCAATGATCCATCGAGTCATATTACACGTGAGTTGGAGAGGAAACACCAACAGACCATCTCGAGCCTGCTTGAGCTCATAAAGCAATTCGTAAACTGCATCTCTTGCGCCGGACAGGGAATTCGCATGGCACTCACGAAAACAAGAGTCGCACTTGCATTGGAACTTATAATTGTGTAAGAGTTCTGCACGGTGGTGGCCAGCTCCTGGCGAAACACCCCATATGTAAGAAACAGTGATTTCATCTCCTTTCCTGACTGTTTTGCAGACAGTGAGGTTGACAACGACGAGTTTCGGCGGAGTATCGTCCTGAAGTTGTACCTGTCCGACATCTTCAACTCGCAGAACTGCATTAGGCGAGCAGGCGTGATTGATCAGACCTGTCAGCAACCCGAACACGGAGACGACTCCTCTTGAACTGCCGTACTTGATATATTGAATGCAGTCTTCGAGAAAACGCGCAACCAGCGTTGCTGCATATCCCTGGGTCTCTTCTGGAATTGATTGTGATATCCAGCCATACAGTGCTTGGCATATTGTATCCATTGAGTAGGTGTTGTCGTTGACTGGTCGCATAAAGCAAGCTTCCATATCCTGTGGGTAGTCTAGCCCAGCCGTGGTGCCCTTTTCGCCATCGGCCAAATTCTCTGTCGTCGACTTGACCAATTGCATGAAATCATGGATCTTCTGTATTTGATGGCTGAATTGGGCTTCTGTTTTCCAAGGGCGGGAAAACTCTTCGAAGGGGTACTGCCAGCCGATCTCGGAGAATATTAAGTCTCCTGCAGCGATATCACACGGTGAAAACATGCCAACTCCTTTCCCATATCCTGAATCTCGATACCCAACGGGAATACGTACCATGATGACAGACGTGAGTTTGAAAGTTGGTTCGTGTCTTGCTCAGTCCTCAATGTTGCAACGATTCTTTGCATTGAGCAGGGGCAATCGCCCGAGGTACTCAGTCTGCTATGGGGAAGGGGCGACTTTGAGGGCGAGTCCACACCATGGAAAGTCTTATGGACTCGAGTATTCCAGAGAAATGAGTTGTAGGAATGGGTCGGAAAACTCGCAGAGTGATCCTATCAGCGATGGAGATGTGTTGTGGATGTATGGACAAAAGGGTAGTCGGAATATCCAGGGTAGACTGTTTTCTGGCACATTCGGGACTCAGAACCCTATTGAGAGTCAACTTTCTGCCAAGTAACTCTACAAAAAAAGAGAGAGACCGACCAGTTGCTATAAGGACTCTGATATTGGCTATGCCAGGAAGAAGCAAGTATCTATGGGTGAAGATGTCAATCGTTTGAAGAAGAGGCCATTAGGGAAAGCAGACTGTGTATTGCGGCGCGGGCTTTCTTACATGAAGTTGGCACGGAGAGACTCTCTTAGGATCTGGCTAGTAGATCAGAGTGAGGCACAGCACGGCCAGAGCGCAATGACGGGCTGGAAGGAATGACCTCTTGCAGTAGTGGGATACAAACAAGCGGATTCTGTTCAACACGAAGGGCAAGATGAGATGTTGGGTATGGACACGGGGAAAAAGAGGAGGCTTGAATTTGAAGTCATAGTAGCGGACGAAATGGAGATCCGCTGGTAAGGTGAGAGCCTGCCTCATAGAATTGTGAATGAACGAGGCAGTCAGTTGCGCATCTAGACCTACTGCGCGATGGATATAATTGATAGGAAGGGTTGAGAAGGGTTTTTGTTGTATTAAGTGGAGAAGAGAAAGAACTCCTTGTTTATTAGCAACAGAAACAACCATGTGCTCTCGCGCACTGAGACTCCCTCACTGATGAAACAATGTCGATGAAAATTGAACAACCTGCCTGGGTTATTGAACGGCTATCCGCTTCAAAGGCACATTGCCGACTTTATGAAGGCCTAATGGAGCCTGTACAAAACTCTCTGAGCCATGACAAGCAATGAACTGGTACCAAAGCTATCTATGTGTTGATTGTTGTATAAAGCGAGGTGAGAGTCGTAAGCTTGACAAGATAAAATGATAAACAGCTTCTGGAGTTTGAGAGCATGCATATCATTGACTGGAATGTCCTGAGAATCAATTTATTGCCTAGTACAGCGATGAATGTAAAACTACTGCCAAGCATGGTGAATGAATTGATATGATATGATATTGCTGACCCTCAATCTTAACATTGTTTTTCATGCCAGCGCCTTGGCCGCTCACAATCTCATCAAAATCAAAAGCAAGAACAACAAGAAACCCGCACCTTTCCCGCACCTATCTCATATTTTGCAGACCACATAAGGGATCTGTACTCGCACAGCAAGCATCACATGTTTGGACTCAATTACAAGTAGTATATCCAAAACAGAAAACAGGCGCGGTCGGTACCGGAGCACACAGTGAAAACCATTAAACAGGGCAACAGGCTCTAAAGTGTTCGTTCACAGCTGGCGCAGTCAATGCTCGTTATAACTTAAACTTGAGCATCGTCAATTGTCTTCTTTGAAAGAGTGCCAGAAGTCCTCTCTTCATGAGTCTCAATTCCTGGAATCTGATGCTATTGGGCGCGCAGCCAAATGTTTGCTAAAGCCGTTTAGCAGACAGGTACAATGAAGTGCCTGCACTTCTGCATCGAGACATGTCGGCTGTGTGCGTTATCTTCCGCCTACATGAATGCAGATAGTCTAATAGACCACAAGTTTGCAACGGTAGCTCAATAGCCTGCTTGCTCAACGGAAATGCTCATGGCCGCCCCAAATAAACAAAACGAACCCTTGGAGCAGAGCCATAGCTGGTTGACCTTCGGGAGCCTTAACCATGGATGGACTGTATGGCAAAAATGGCAGGAATATAATACTTCTCCACAAGAGTGCAAGTATGTACGGACATATACTCGGGGGAAATGCAAAACTATCGATGCGGAGACATGTGGAGGCAACAGGGAGTGGTCTGGGAGACCCTTGGTTAGATAGGTCCACTTAATGATCATCCAAGGTCTTCTGGAAGGGGCAAGCTACTAAATCCAAATGATGGGCTTGGGAACTTGAGAATGTCTACATTCAGGGCAGGCTCTGATTACGCAGTGGGAAGTCCGCAAAGATTGTAGCGTTCTTCTATGAAAGTCTGGTCGACAGAACTATTCTCCGTAATAATGGACGAAACTGGTCGCCTGGCTTAGCAACAGTTTTGGAAACGCATCGAGAGGACGTCCGATTTGACTTGATCGACTAGGGATAAGTGGATGCGATCTAATGAAGCGAGGATAGTCCAGGCGTGCAAGTCACACAGCAAGTTCGTCGAACGCTTGATCCAACCCACACGCTTTGACAGTTGCATGGTCGAGAAGAAATTGTGAAGCAGTGCAAAACACGTGTTCCTTGTCTCAGTTGTGAATTGAAGCCCCTTTCTGCACGTCCGCGGTAGTCAGATTTAAATGTCGTGGAACCAGACTCGGCGATCGGCTCTGGCACGACCAAGGACTGCCGCCCCTAGATCCCTGCCGCCTCCCGGCGTTGGAAACAAAAGCATTCTTTGAGTAGTTGGACGATGAAACATAGTGGGACCCAGAGGGTGATCGGGAGGAGGATCACCAGAATCTGGAGCCACGTTGGCCAGTCACTGAAGTTTTCCAGGAACTAACTGATAATGTGCACCGGGATAGCTGTATCTGCTTGCGCTATCCTGGGAGACCTCGGATTCGTAGTTGCTTTTCCAAGGTTGGGATCGCTGAACCGGTTTCCACGAAATTGTCTGGCTTTGGTCGCACACCGATGCCAAATGGAACAGTTATGTTGTCGGTGCTCTGTTCTTTGATCTGGGCAAGCCTGATACGAGTCATGTAGATTGCGCAAATGGATGCCTATGCTTATTATTATCCATTTCTCGAAGGCGAGAATCATTGCTGGCCGTCGCTCAGAATGAAAACCTGGTTGCTTGTCGAAGATGCACGTCATTGACATCGTCGAAAATCTCGGGTGAGGTACTGTTCTTTGTCATGGTGACCACCAATGTCAACATAATGACAGCCTTGACATCTTCCACCCGAAAAGCACGAACGCCACATCATAGCCATTTCCGGCCAGCAGCAGTGACTCTTTGCCTGAACACGGGACTTTTGATGGGATTGCCGACGGTATAAAAGGGACTCAATAAAGTCTTCACCCATATTTCGAATACTTCATTCATGAATTGGCGGATAGCCTCTTCCGTTTGAGGGCTCGTTGGATTTTGGGGGATCGAAGTCGATGAGATGGTGGAAGCACGACTTCCTGCAGATGCACTGGTCATCGTACTGGGTTGATGGAGTAGCATAAATCGAACATTGGTACCGGTGATAAAGCAACTGATATGAGAATTCGTCGGAGCATAATTATCGATGACTTTAAGCCACATGTTCGGCGTCAGCCACTGGACCTCTTCCACCACATCCAAAGCGGCATGGACAATGAACTGGTTCATGTAGCGGGACGTTTCTCCATTGCGGAAGCGTGCTACACCATCACCGCCAGCCTTGGAAGTGCCGAATGTCAGTTCAAAGACTGGAGAGTCCGTCGGAGAAATGATGACGAAGTAGTAGGACATGGTTGAGGAAAATAGATGCGACCAAATCAGCGAGAAGATTAGGCGAAAGATGCACTGCCGCAAGGCTTGTTGATCACAATTGCCAACAAGGTATGGAGTAGATCAGATGAGATAGTCTGACTTCGTAGGCTAGGTCTGGTAGGTAATATCACCGAAGGTGAGGGAAACAAGGTCGAGGGAGATTCCTGGTTCGGGCGGATAATTCTTGGCGCCAAGGCCAATATACCCGAAATGGCTTAGGTCCTTAGCCTTATCTTAGCCTGCGTCAGCCTGGGAATGTAACCAGAATCCCCAATGTTCCTCTCTCACTTTCCGCCATCGATATGACCTTGTAGAAATCCGCTCTTACCTCATTGCGGCCGATTCCTCCTCGGAACTGCAACGGATCGTCTCGAGCTCTACAGTTGTGCTCTTCCACAAGATTACTCTCATGATGCGTTGCAGTGTCCTCAACAAATGTTTTATGGTTCAGCTGATGCTCGTTGATGCCCAGCCTCACCGACCTGTGCCAATGTTCCAAGGCTAGGCGGCGGAGTGGAGATACAGGAGTGATTTCCGTTGCCAACACTCGCCTGGCTTGTCTCAAGTCTTGGTAATTGTCCTGTCCAACATTTGATGACGTCTTGCCAGGTCTTCTGCTCATCTCTATTCCAACAGGGGCAGTTGCAAGCTGATCTCCTCGCTACTCTTTCGGTTAGTTTGCTCGATCGTGCCCGCAGAATGCCTCCTCTCTCTGGCATACCATTATAGAGATCTGACCATTGACCAATGACATATCCCATCGTGCTCGGAGCAACCCTCCAACCTTGTAAATGTTCCAACGACGAGCCATGCGCCATGCGCCCTCATGTATTGCTTCTGGCGTGCATTCTGAGCTGTGCTTCACCCCTGCGGGCATTCAGGTTCCACCATGATCATTTTCCTAGTCTGGAGAAAGTCTGGGGATACCTTGGCATCTGCTCCAGCCAACGTCCCTCTCGGTGAAATCCTCGGTCTCTTACGTTGAGGGGGCATAGGAGAGCTGGAGGAGGGGACGAAGTCGCTTTATCCGTCGATTGTGATAAGTTGCCTTTAAAAGTTGAAGGTGTTCCCGAGGTGTTCCAAAGTTTCTGAGCGACCACATCCATCTCCAAGCAGGAGGATTCATTCAATTGTCTTTTTGGACCTTTGTCAAACCCGAAAACCTTACGATGACTTCCGAACGACGAAGGTCCTCGGTCGTGCAGGTGAATCGAGAGAATGATGGAATACTCAGGGTGAACGATGATTCTGTCAGACGCATGTCTCAAGCAAATGCCTTCATAGCCGGCGATATTGCGGACGCAAAGCAAGCGTCGCAAAATGAAAAGGACTTGAGCATTCGAGATGCCATCAAGCTCTACAAGAAGGGAATTTGCTTTTCCTTGCTCTTCTCTTTGGCTGTTATCATGGAAGGTCAGTACCGAATGTCCTTTCACACGCCGACGCGGTGAGGGAACCGTGGTCAGGTGGTGTCACATCACGGCCCTTGCTCAAGTACTGACGCCTCGCAAAGGCTACGATTTGTCCCTGATGGGGTCTTTCTACGCATTTCCTCCTTTCAAAAACAAGTACGGCACCGAACCCGACCCGGAAGACGGAGGTCTGTTGATCTCTGCCCCTTGGCAGAGTGGCCTTTCCAATGGTGTCCAGGTCAGTACTACCGCCGTTTCTTGCAACCGGGGTACTCATGTACGTATAGGTCGGTAGCATCATCGGCCTGTATCTCAATGGATGGGTGTCCGAGTTGATTGGTTATAAGAAGACCATGTTCGGCTCGCTCGTTCTCATGTGAGTTCTTCTCGAGTCCCAAATTGTCATGCGCCTGCGAGAGAAACCAACGAAGCTGATGGCTGCCCCTTAATCTAGGATCGCATTTATCTTCCTACCGTTCTTCGCCCAAAACATCCAGACCATCCTGGCCGGCACCATCCTGCAAGGCATCCCATGGGGTGTCTTCCAAACACTCACCTGTACCTACGCATCCGAGGTCACTCCTACCATCCTCCGACCTTATGTAAGTTGAACCCTTATTCTTCTTGCGGGTGTGGTGGCATATCTCGCAAGCTACACGTTTTGCCCCTCAACAAAGGACTTCGTCAAACTAGAAGTAGTACTGATCATCTGACAGTTGACTACATACGTTAATCTATGTTGGGTTTTTGGACAATTGATTGCGGCCGGTGTTCTGCGAGGATTCTTGCAGAGGACTGATCAGTGGGCATATCGCATGTACGTCAAAGACGGCGCTTCTCCACGACCTCAGACTAATTTGAAATATCTAGCCCCTTCGCTCTTCAGTGGGTCTGGCCCGTGCCCATTCTCATCGGCACGATCTTCGCCCCAGAGTCTCCTTGGTGGCTCGTTCGTCAGGGCCGTCTCGAAGATGCGAAGAAGGCATTGCTCAAGATCACGAGCACGAAATGCGGAGTCCGATTTGATGTCGATGACCAGGTACAAATGATCAAGGCTACGAATGAACTCGAAGCTGCCATGTCCGAAGATACTTCCTACCTTGCTTGCTTCAAGGGTATTGACGCTCGACGTACCGAAATCGCTTGTGTCGCCTGGGTGGCCCAAGCGTTTTGTGGTGCAGCTCTGATGGGCTACTCCGTTCAATTTTACGAACGAGCAGGCTTGTCGAATGCAAATGCATTCAACATGAACATCGGACAATATGTGATGGGCGCCATCGGCACCGGTCTGTCATGGTTTCTCATGACTTATGTGGGCCGCCGAGCGATCTACTTCTATGGCCTGGCGGCTATGCTCTGCCTACTTCTCATCGTGGGTGGCCTTGGGACTATGGAGCAGAACGAAGGGGCGAGCTGGGCAATCGGCTCGATCTTGCTGGTCTATACATTCATTTACGACTTCACAGTGGGACCGGTGTGCTACTGTATCGTGGCTGAAATCCCATCTACTCGGCTCAAGATCAAGACTGTTGTGCTTGCTCGCAACTTCTACAACATGGTACGAGCATTCCCGGGATCAATTCTTACTTTGATCTCTTACTGACTTGCCGTGTAGGGCGGTATTGTGAACAACATTCTGATGCCTCGCATGAGGAGAGGTAAGAGACGACTCAAGCGCCATTTCAACGAGGTTTACAACGATGTAGCGGGGAGCACACTAAGGGGCAAACAAAGAGAAAAGATACTCTGTGTAACATACCAGGAAAACCTAGGAGAATATATAGTTGAGCTACCCCTACATGATAATCTAGGCTCCTTAGGCCTGTTACTCCTCAGAGTTTGATATACTACTTTTCTGGTGAACCCAGCCCGATCTGATTATCGAGAACCTTTCGATTTGCAGAAGCGCGATCAGCAAAGAAAGGTACTATATTAAACGAACAAGACCTTATAAGAGTAACAGCCTCACCAATCATATTACCCACTATACAATCTCTATCACTCTACTGTCACTATTCCTATATCCTATCCCTATCCCTTACCCCTTATCCTACGCATGCCCTGCAGACCTTATGTCCAATCGGTATGGCTACTCCGCGTGATACAGCAACACAACCCTTGTCCTCACAAACCACCGGAGAGAGGCATACTCCGAGTTTCAGACCAATCCCTCCACCAGGCACCACTGAAGAGGTCCCACTACGTCGGATGACCATCAGTGAACGCTTTACCCACGAACCCCTGCCCATCAGGACTAAACCAACGGCCACCCTCCCTACTTCAACTCAGGAGGACTACGACTGGGAACACGACTCACACGCCGGAGCAGCCTATAACCCAGACATAAAAAAACCACACGCACGGCAAGAGTTCCACCACAGAGTACCATCCTCAACGCTTCATGCAAACACTAGGTTTCAGGGTCAAGGCCCTACTAGGAGCATCATCGACCCGGACGATTACGTAAATGAACATGAATACCATGACTATATGGAAGAAGTCGACACAGGGCAGTCAATCCGACCCGGCCCAACGCAATCGAGAACAAAGCCTCCACCTCCCCTAAACATACGCTCATCGGACCCTAACATTCAGCCGGAACGACCCCGACACCAACCGGTGTTGGGGGAACTACCACAACAGTACCCCAACTGGCAGAGACGAGGGAGAATGGACCAACAAGTCATTGTCTTGCCACCAATCTCGCGAGCGAACGATTTGTTCTCAGGGGAATCAGGAGAGAACGGTCGCAGATGGTTATATAGACTCGAACGAGATGTCACTATCGATCCCTTCACCGGCTCCCAGCGTTCCCCAGGCGATTGGATTGAGGATGCCACCATGCGTCTGTCAGGGGAAGCAGCAAAGTGGGCGGATAGAAATCCGATTATTAAAAGAATGTTGCGGTCCCCAGGTGCACTCGACCACGAATCCATCTCCCAGTGGAAGGACCTCTTTCTAGAACGTTGGGATGAGACCCCAGACCAAGACAGCAACCCAATGGACGAGCTTCAGGCATTAGCGCAAGGAGAACAAGGCCTAAGAGAATACTACCACTGTACGCTCAACTTGTTGCGAGAAGCTGGAGGGACTGACATCACCGAAAACATTACCCAATTAGGAAGATCAGTGCTCGACACGGCAATACGTGCATTCCTCAACGGAATAGCAAATCCACAGTTGAAGATTAAGATGGCAGGCTACGAACTCCAATCCAACCGTTCACTGAAAGGGGCGCTATTAAAGGCGGAAGGCGAATTAAGGCAGATGCGTGCGGAGAGCATTCTACGAGACCAGGTTCGGAAGAGAGCAATGTCGGATGTCATGGAGCAGATGGCCCAGCACAATGTCTTAGGACGAGTCTGTCCAGCAGAATTGATAACGCAGTATAAGAAACTCACAGTCCAGCCACAAGGGCTAACGACAATCGAACAACCAAAAGCCCTAACCCAGAACGCGACATGGACACCAGCTCACCATGGACAAGGAGTGGCATTTCGATCCACCTCTCAAGGACTGCAAGTCCCACCTGACCAGACAGTCATGAATACACCTAAATACGTCGCACCAAGAGGATCCTACCAACCATACCAGAGATCAAGTCAGCGTCCCAGCTCATACCCAAGCTCCCAGCTACGACAGACAGGCGAGTACGACCCCAAGACATCATCCCACCCAGTGGTACGAGGGGAGGAACCACTCAGGCTATCTAGAGAACATCCATTCTGCACCAGATGTGGTAAGGTGGACCACTACCCAGACAAATGTCGTGAACAACCACTCTCCGAGCCAGAACAGAAAGTCCTTCGAGGCATGCTGGCAGAGGAACTCTCGAAAATCCGCGAGCGTCGCCAATGGAAACAAGACAAATCAGGAGGGGGACTGGACCCCGCACTGGATGCTAACAATGCTGAGACGACTACCGATAACGAGGAGACCCATGTCGACTATCATGGGATAGCCTACATTGATAATGAAGGTGGAGACGCCAATTGGGTAGACGTGCCCATATTCACCCAAGTGACTGAAGAAGGGGTGGAAGTTTACCCAAACGAGCATGGCAAACGAACACAGGATGAAGCTCAAGGGGGAGAGGAGTCCGATCAGATTAGGCCGACAAAGAAATTCAGAACAAAGGGCCCGCGGAAACCAAAACAACCACCCAAGGCCATCGCCGGTATGGTGTCCGAGCCGCCAGTCAATGTCATACAAATGCTCAAGGACACGAAACTACACATTTCAATGCTGCACCTGGGGCAAGTGTCACCGTACGTGCGAGATGAAATTAAGCGATTGTTGGTCGTACCCCGTAAGCCACGGGAAAAGAAGAAGACTACCATCGACCTTGGAGAAGAAGAGGAACAGAACCAGACTAACAACAACAGTCAGATCCAGGCTACCAATGAGGGCCAGACACGACCTACGAATGAGGTGAGCGTGGCCTCGACCGTCTCAACAAGCACTCCAGTCGGCAAAGGAATTTCCAAGTGGAAGTCCCGAGACAAGGCTATCCGAGCATTCGGGATCCCGGTCGTAGTGAGCAAGGGGAAAGGAGAACCACAGTTCAAAGTGTCACGTGAGTTCGTCATCGCCGACCAGGGGTCAGACATCAACTTAGTGTACCCTACCATGTGGAAACATCTAAAGCTCAAACTCCGACCCGTCTCAGAACTAATGCTTCCCCACGCACACCTGTTCATGATCACTGCGGACGGACAGCGCACCTTATTAGACAAGTGGGTGGTTATGAACGTAAAAGTCGCTGGAATAGTTCGCGATGTCTGGGCATTCGCTTGTCCAATCGCAAATCACCGTTTAGCCATGATCCTGGGAACGCCGTATCTCGACGACGTCGACGCACATCTCCATATTAGGACATCAATACTGGAGATCGGAGATACTGCGAGAGGTGAGAGTGTGATATCACTACAGGCCCCAACCGGACAATCCTCCCCAGTGAAATTACAAGCAGAAGTCTTTGAACCTCACGAGCCGGACGAACGTGGAGAGGACGAAGACGCAGGAAACACCACCGATGATTCGTGGAACTCAGAATATGATGGTCCCAGACCAGCAGGGGACGAAACTAGTGAGTCCGGAACTGATGATGACCATGGAAGTCACTCTGAAGCTACTCACCCGGATTTTTAAACGGTCCTAGGCAAGACCGCGGTAAACTGTCCAAGCCATCAGTCAAGATGAAGACCACCCATATCCTCACAAGCAGAATCGGCAGCATGATTATGTCCTGCTCTTGGGAACAGCCCACGGGTCAATTACTAGAGTGCCGATGCCTGACACGGTACGCATGCCTACTCCACCGGTGGAGTAAGAACACCACACATGTTGCTCGCCCCCATCACCAAAAGGGGGATTCAGACCCAGCTGAAGGACCCTACTATGTCAATAACGCCACAGCCGGGAAACAGGGATTCCTGCCCACGTCACACACACCCACACCCTTCCCCACTAACAGAAGACCATTCCGGAGGCCTATTGACACAGACCAGGAGCTCCCGGCACTAGAAGAATGGGCGAAAGATACAGGAATCACGCTCGGGGCATTGGTTCCCGAACACGCCCGACTGGATGTCCTGCAGACATTATGGACATATCGAGACCTAGAATCCACGGGAATTACTGATATGGGCCCACCTACCGACCTACTGCGACACCGTATCAAACTTAAAGAAGGCACCCCAGTGTACAAAGCTCGACAACGCAAGTATGCCCCCGACAAGGAATGGTGGTTCCGAAAATACGTTACCGAAGGTATAGAATCTGGGATGTACGAGCGAACAGTCACTGCAACGGGTCGGTTGTCACAATGGGGAGCGGATCCCGTCATCGTAAAAAAACCAGGGAGGCCAGAACCACGCCTCACCTTCAATTATCACTTTGTGTTCGAACAACCACCTGGAAACCACATGGAACTCGGTGAGCGGGCACATCGATTTCTGTCCATCCCAACTCACCAGGTGTTTTCCCAATTTGATCTCAAGAATGCGTACTGGGGGGTAGAGATCCACCCGGATGACCGACACTACTTCGCATTCAATTGCCCAGGGTATGGACAACTACAGCCCACACGGATGCCCCAGGGAGCTAGATCTTCATCCTTCACTATGAATGAGTTGGGAAACATTATGCTAGGTCCAATCCCACCCCCTTACCCTGAGCCTTCCCTACTGAGCAGTGCTGAGCGTGGTGGAGCGCCGGACCTAGGATTCTACATCGACGACATTTTTGCAGCCCACAGCAACTGGCCTGAACATTGGGGCTGCATCAAGAACCGCATATTACCCCGCTTAGTGTGGGCAAAGGTCAAGCTCTCCCTCAGAAAGATTAAAATCGGTATGGACAACATAGTCGCCCTAGGTGAAGTACACCACGCAGGAGGTGGAATAAACATTAAAGCAGAACGCATCAAACTAATCTTGGATTGGCCAACGCCAGAAGATGCCCGAGCGGTTAGATCCTTTCTCGGGACAGCCGCAACGACTCGGAAATGGGTGAAGAATTATTCAGAGACCGCGAGACCTCTATCGAGATTAACGGGATCCAAGGCCACGTTCCGCTGGGAAGAGGCAGAACGGGTTTCCTTTGACCTCCTGAAGTCCCTCTGCGCCACAGCAGCTTCACGACACGGTTGGGCACCACAGCTCCCAGTACAAATGTACGTGGATGCATCAGGGTACGCCATGGGATGCTACATATGCCAGGCGGTAGATGGGGTGTCCTACCCATTGTTCTACGACTCCCAGCTCTTTAGTCCAGCCGAACGACACTATGACACATACAAGCGGGAACTCAAAACCATCGTCACTTTTGTGAAGAAACACGGCCACTACCTCCAGGGACCAGAGACTTCCACAGTCTTCACCGACCACAAACCATTGGTGGGATTCTTAAACAGTCAATCCCACGAAGACATCTTTGCACGGTGGGCACAAACCCTCCGCCTCCACAACATCCGGTTAGAATATATACCTGGAGAGCGCAATGCAGCAGCGGATGGACTGTCAAGAACAATTTTCAACCATGACTGCACCCCAGATGAGATTACTAAGGAATTGAACGCCAAATTACAGGAGATCGAGAGCACTGGAGACCGGGAGTGGGTCTGGAAATCAGGAAAAGGGGGCTACGCCGACTGGCTCAAATCCCGAGAAAAGGAGAAATTTCAAACAACCACTACAGGGGAAGCAATGGGAGAGCCGTTGGAAAACAATTTAATGACAGGATGGACCACCTTCGGCTACCCCATAGGAACGGACATGGACCCTGGGGCTCAGCCTAAAGTGCCCGCCCCCGGAAGCACTGACACTGAACATGCGGAGGTTGCTTGTCGATGGTATGGTCACCTAATAACATACTACAAGCATCAACAGATTCCACAAGACTGGTCACAGAAGAGACGACAACGATTCAAGACATCAGCAGCAAACTTTCGATGGGACGAGAAACAAACTTCGCTCATACGGAAGGTCGGAGACCACTGGATCCCTTGCATCAAACCAAGCGAAGTAGCCCCTTTACTACAGCGGGTGCACGATCAGTCAGGACACTTCAACGCCGTGATAGTCCTAGAGAAACTCCGCCATAGAGTATGGTGGCCCCGAATGGACAGCGACATTCGGGACTATATCAAAGGGTGTATCCCCTGCATCCAGGCATCGTCAGCCCGACGCACAGCACCTTTGTCTCCAATTCTGTCTTTGTTACCATTTCATATAATCGCTTTGGACCTGGTGGGACCACTACCAAAGACAGCGAGAGGATGCCAGCACATATTATGTGCAGTCGATTATTTCTCCCGCTTCTTGTTCACCGAAACCCTGGACACAACAGACTCTACAGCGACAATAAAGGCATTGGAAAGAATATTTGACCGAACCACAAATCCAATGTCTACTTACACGGACCAAGGTGCAAATTTTGTGTCATTAGAGACTCAACACTGGCTCACACAGAGAGGTATAGGACACAGCCCAGTGCCTTCCCACGCCCACAGATCGGCAGGCATGATAGAGGTAACCAACCGCATCCTACAGAATCGTCTCATCACTGGAAGGGTGGTGACAGACGAAGAAGCAGAGGAGGCTATTCGAATCGGCTGTTTCAAAGATGAAATCATCGACCGTGATTGGGACCTAAGATTGTCGAAAGCCACCTACGACGTAAACCACCGATACATGGCCAAAGTTGGGTACTCACCTGCAGAAATATGCCTAGGAGCGGACCCAAATGAACTCTTGGACCTGGAGAATAAATACCCACGATCGAAACAAAGACTGATTGACTATCTGCACGACGAAGATAGGGACACGTCTTCCGACGTAGTAGACCATCTCCAAGCAATCCAGGTTTTCATGAGGACCCGAAAGACTGTCCAGGAGGAAAACCGAACATCAAATATTCAAGACCAAGAATCCCGAGCTAGTAGGTACGACCGTCACAAACCACTGAGGGACCTTAAAGTTGGGGACTTCGTGTTTGTCCGCCAGTTCACCCCATCACGCAAACTTGAACACAAACATAGAGGCCCCTTCATCATCAGTGGCACTGGAGGAGAACATGGACTCTCATGGAGAATTGCAGACTTGGACGGACAGGACCTAGGACATTTCCACAATGAATCGTTAACCCTATTCAAACCACGGGAAGGTTACCTACAGACGTCAAGCGACACAACACAACTAGGCCCCCGCCACACCCAAGCTTCCAGGAG
Source organism: Exophiala aquamarina CBS 119918 (assembly GCF_000709125.1). Lineage (NCBI taxonomy): Eukaryota > Fungi > Ascomycota > Eurotiomycetes > Chaetothyriales > Herpotrichiellaceae > Exophiala > Exophiala aquamarina. The sequence continues at coordinate 20,700 of NW_013550548.1, read as the reverse complement.
AGCAAGAATCAACATTGACCGTGACCCTACTACTGGGAAACTATTGATCACAAAGGAGGAAAAGAAGAGCCAACAACCTGGAGTCACCCAGGCAAACATGGAACAAGGGAAACAAACTGTCCTAGGGCCATCTGGTGACAAACAATCCACAGTCAACCCACAAGATAGTGCAGAGACCAAACGAACGGAAGCGCTTCAAAAGGCAGCGGCCGCCATCACACGGAGAAAAGCGAGAGAGGCATCCAGAAAGATAGCAGTCTAACAAGACATCACTCTTATCTCAAAACCGAAGATGGCGACCAATGACGATTCAGGGTCAGAGTACTCTGGTGACACCTCCCTTTCAGAAAAGACCGATACCGATGAAACTCACACTAGGATGACCCGTAGCAAATCTAACAAATCAATACAGGTAGCGGTTACTAAACAACCCCACAACCAAACGGCAGAGCAGCGTGTGGTGATCTCAGCGCGAAGGAAAGAATACCGACAGAAGAACCGAAGCAAAATACTACTCCAAAAAAAGGCATCCAATGAGAGAAATAAGAAGAAGAGACGAGAAGCCGCCAAGCAGTACAGAAAAGACAACCTCGAACAAGTCCGCGCCTACCGGAAGACATACAGTCAGAAAAACAAGGGCAAGATCTCGAAGGCAGGCAAGCTCTACGCCACGAACAACAAGGACAAGATAAAATCCAAAAAAAAAGAGTACCACGCCAAAAACCGGGACATCATCAACGATAGACAGACCGAATGGTATTACCTAAACCAGGAAAAACTTTTAGAGAAGGCGAGAGAGGCCAGGCGAAACGAGACACAAGAAGAGAAAGACGCCCGCCGTCAGAGAAGGAGAGAAAGTTATCACAACATAAACAGGGAGCAAAAAGTGGTGAAGGCCGAGGCAGCCGCCGCCAGAAAAGTGATAACATACGAGAAGAAGCTAACAGGGGCTCGACGCCGGTACCATGAGGTACCGGGCAAGAAGGAGGCAATTCTAACCCAATCAAGGGAATACCACCAAACATCCCAGGGACAGGCCGTCAGACAAATTTACAACAGACAAGAACACGTCAAAGTGAAGAACCGAGCTAACCACAAAAAATGGAGACAACAACCAGAAAAGAAGGAACACCTCAAGCTCTATCATGCTGAATGGCGCCGTAGGAATGAACAAGAAGTCAAGGAGAAGGCCCGAGAGAATTACCTGAAACGTAAGCAAGGTCCAGACTTCAACAAAAAGCGGAATGCATATAAACGGGAGTGGCGCCGGAAGAAGGCCACTGAGAGAGCGGCTACGAAAATCACGAAAGGCACGGATGACGACAACCTCAAGCCCGAGCAAGACAACTCCAGCGACTCGTCAGATGGAGAATTGGATCTCAGTGGAGACTACTATGGAGGAAACGGAGAGCTTCGGGGCAGACTAGACACGGATGGAACGCTGGACCCTTTCTCACTTTCAGAAATTGCCCGACAGGCCATGCTGGATGTACGAGCAGACGACCTAACACCTTGGGCATGGAGGCAGATCTTGGAGGTAGTGACCGACTACTACCAAACACGACGAGACCCTGAGGCCCAAGTCATCGTGCGAAACTTCCTGAGTCATCTTAACATCACAGTCGTCGACCCACCCACTCAGACACAAGACCAGGTGTTAGATGAATTAAGACGCCAACATAACCAAGCCCTTAGAGCTACTCCAGTCAATCGAAAGTCCCAATTCGACGAGGACAGTGATGGAGGAGATGTCGAGACACGATAACTTCCCATAACGAATGGATGTTCTGTTGTCGAGCTTTGTGGACCACAATACCAACGAGAGAAAGCAGAAGAAAGATACTATTACTTACTCAAGTCACTCCTTTAAGAATAACTTCAATTCGCGAGACAAGAGAGTCTCACTAGTCACCTTATTTTTATTCACATTGCGCAATATTACCTCTCGACCGAGGACGGTCGAACTTCCCCATCCTGTGTAGGAGAGGTAAGAGACGACTCAAGCGCCATTTCAACGAGGTTTACAACGATGTAGCGGGGAGCACACTAAGGGGCAAACAAAGAGAAAAGATACTCTGTGTAACATACCAGGAAAACCTAGGAGAATATATAGTTGAGCTACCCCTACATGATAATCTAGGCTCCTTAGGCCTGTTACTCCTCAGAGTTTGATATACTACTTTTCTGCATGATTGGGCTTAATGCATGGGACTGGGGTGCCAAAACCGGTGAGATCTGCAAGTCATACAGACTGATGTTCTCCTTCGCTGATCATTGTTTTAGGATTCTTCTGGGCTGGTGCCTGCTTCATCCTTTGCACTTGGACTTATTTCCGCCTCCCAGAGGCCAAAGGTCGTACGTACGGTGAACTTGATGTCCTCTTTGAGCACAAGGTCAGCGCCAGAAAGTTCCACAAGACCAAGGTCGATCAATTTGCCGGCGAGCATACCGAGATCGTCCAGGAGACTTCTGACAGTGATGTTGAGAAGACATTACATGAGCACAGAGGATAAGCACTGCAAATCTAGATTGGGGCTACTCTTAATAATGAGCTTTACTTGTGGTCTTGAAAGATCAAAGATCATGAATGTTGGGCATGTAAGCCCTAGAGTTGCAAGAGTTCCAAAGTGGTTGATTGCAAAGTTTTGTTGAAGTCGGGGGACTCCTCAATTCGATTGTGACAAGTTGAAATACGGTAATCATGGGGTCAACATACCTATCAAACAACGATAGTAACTTACTTGAGATCTTCATGGTTCTTGTTGTAGCTGAGTCCTCGTGACCGTTCATCAACCCGTACCTGCCTCGAAAAACTCCCAACCTGATGACATCATGAGATTACGTAAGGTAAGGCCGAGCCTCTCCACATTTTCTCCAAACGTCAGGATGAACTTCTCCTGCATTCAAGACCTCACAATGTTTTGTTCAATTCTCGCCCCGAGTTGAGCTCCCCGCCAGCCTTCAAGTCTCTGTGTGAATGTAAGGGACTATGCGCAGGTGCCTCAGCACATCCGCGCGAGCCTTCAGTCATGAAAATCCCCTAGTGAGTAATGTCATCTATCCAGGAAACTCGTCTTGCCCAATCGCGTTCTCTGCGACCGTTCCTCCCACGCTCATCGACATCTTCCTACTCACTTCGTGCACGAATATCTGACCCCGAAGCAAAACAGGGTCTCCCCAAAAAGCCGGCACCAGGCCGCCCTTGGCCAGCACCCACAATCCCACGGGCACAACGAGGCCTTCCCCAAAAACGAAGGATACCAAATGTATCACACATCATCGCTGTCTCCAGCGCCAAAGGAGGCGTGGGCAAATCGACCCTGGCAGTGAACCTGGCGCTCTCGTTTTCACGGCACGGCGTGCGCACAGGGATCCTCGACACCGATATCTTCGGGCCCTCGATCCCGACCCTTCTTGGACTCAGCGACGCAGGGGAACCGAAGCTGTCTGACAAAAGCCAACTCCTCCCGCTGGTCAGCTACGGCCTGAAGAGCATGAGCATGGGATATCTGCTACCCAGCGAGGATGCGCCGGTGGCGTGGCGCGGGCTGATGGTTATGAAGGCCCTGCAACAGCTGTTGCACGAGGTGGACTGGGCGCAGCCAGCGCCGTTGGATCTGCTCGTGCTCGACCTCCCGCCCGGCACGGGCGATGTCCAGTTGACCATTGGGCAGCAAGTGGAGCTGGACGGCGCGGTCATCGTCTCCACGCCCCAGGACATCGCCCTCAAGGACGCCGTCAAGGGCGTCGCCATGTTCCGCAAAATGGGTATCGACGTGCTCGGTCTCGTCCAGAACATGAGCGTCTTCGTCTGCCCGCATTGCCACAACGAGACCCGCGTCTTTGCGCGGAGCGGCCACCAGCACGGAAATGGGCACCGGCCGATGGGACTAGGAGGGGCAGAAGCGCAAGCACAAGCCCTGGGCATCGACTTCCTAGGCGATGTTCCCCTCGACCCCAACATCTGCGCGGACGCCGACAGCGGCATGCCGACCGTCGTTGCTGAAGAAGCGAGCGGCCAGAAACTGAATTCCAAGTACTACGAGGACATTGCCGAGAAGGTGGCCAAGAAAATCGGCTTGAGCTGCTGGACCTGAAAAAAAAACCTTGAATTATTGAGTGGTGAGCTGTTTGGTGGCAGGAGGGCACCTTCGCACCGGTGTTCTCTTTCTCCTTAACTCCTAGAAGGCATGTACGGTGCTGATTGCAGGCTGGAAACCTAGTCTGTGTGATGCTCAATTCTGCGTGATGCCTGGTTCTCTTGCCCAATAGTTGTAACTAGGTAATTGACGTTATCCTCACTCAGTGAGCAACGATAACCCGCCTTTGAATGTGCTCTCTTCGAGTTCCGGACCCGTGGCGCAGCAGGAATGGCGCTAATCCGTCGCCAATTGTAGATACTTATACCAGTACATACAAAGCTTCCAGATATGCACGCGTTTGCGTTTGTAATGCGACACGACAAACCGGACGTAGTCGATAAATATGCGTCTTGAGTTAGACTATCTAGGGCATAGGTAGATATATGATACGAACATTAACAGTATTACACTTTTGACATATTCGTCTTTGTCTTTGCGTCTTTCAGGTGGTTAGTCGATCTTACAACACGCGCCTTGGTATCCACATATATATACAGCCGACGCAGGAACCATACATACTCTATTGACCTCGCTGCATCGGGTATCAGGCCCTCTAGCAGACGGACTCAAAGAATCACGGCTTCTCCATCGCGGTCTCGAACTGCGTGTCTGTGCGACCATAGAGCTTTGGTCGGTCTGGAATTGCCTGCGTTTCCGCCGGGATCGTAGCGGCAGCAGTCTCAGTCTGCTTCTCGGTCTGGGCCTCGGCTCCAAAACCCAGGGGCTGCTTCGCTGGGACGTCTGCTTTGGGGGTTTCCGGACCGTGTTCCTGTCCCTGATCCGGAAGTTTGCCGTTGGGAACGCCCACGCCATCACTGCTGGCATCATCCTGTTCGGCGGCGCCATCGCTCTCCTTACTCGGGCTCCCCTCGACGAGGCTGGAGATGCCCTCCATGCGGACCACAGCGGTGGTGCTCGTGCTTCGCAACGGGTGCATTCGGCCCATTCCTTCGTCTTGCTGGTGGCTCTGCAGCCTCTCTAGACTCCTTTGACTCCGGGGCGAATCGTTCCCTGCGTTGCCGTGACGCGAGGCTGTCGTCGGCGACGAGGGTCCACCATCGACGTTATCGGGCAGGGGGCTGTCGAAGTCAGAGAACACGCTCCTGGTTTCGTTGGCCAACGGGCTGCCTGGTCTGGTCGTTGGTGCTAGTGACCTGTCGTCCGCGCCGTCTGCAAGGCCTTGACCGTTCAAGCCAATGACCCCTGGAGCGGCGAAGACCGCACAAGTCGATGCGTCGTCTGGGACAATTCTACTGCGTCCGGTCATGATGCTTGCGGCCTCAGACGCGGGCCCCGTGCTGGTTGAATCATCCCGGAGGTGCGATGCGGTCTTGAATTTGGGGATGAATCCTGCTGAGAGCAGGCCGGTCTCGGGTGATTCCACGGCCGAGTCGGCGGGTGACTGTGTCGTGATTGTCGGTGGTGGCATCGCCGATGTTGAAGAGGAGGCAAGGTCTGGGGATTTGGCCCCTTGTTGTTGTTGTTGTTGTAGTTCCGAGTCGGCAGCTACAATGGCGGGAATTGGCGGCGGATCAAAATCCATCCCCTCGGTTTGACCGGCATCCGTGACGGTGACCGTTCGTCGACGGCCAGCTTGGGGTTTGGAATCAAATGTCTTCCTCCGGCGTCCACTTGCGCTACGGTGGCGGGAACCGCTTTGATGCCGAGTCGTCGTGAGGGGCGGGGCTGCGTGGGCCGGGGTGATCTCAGAATTCCCCTTGCGCATGGGGGCTGGTAATTCTGGAACACCGAGACCGACAGGCTGGGCTTCTTTCTCTTCTGCATTCTCCATTTCGACCGCTTCCTCTTCTCGTCGGAGTGTTGCTGCATCATGCCTACTGCCCCAGCCACTCCACATGGCGAGACCATAACTCTTCTGCTGTTTCATGGTGGCTGGTGCTTTCTCTGTTCTTCTCGCAGCGAGTGAACTCGGGGGAGGATGTTCTCCAATCTCACCCGGCCGTAATTCGTTGCTTGCGAATAGCCTAATGCGCTCTTTCTGTATTTTCCTCCTCGTGGTGGCGTACTTGTCGTCCCAGATCTTGCGGGCTTGGAGCCACTTCTGCACCGGTCCGGGTTTGACGGCCCCCACTTCATCCGGACTCAGCTGCAACGCGGGTAAGTCTGACGCTTCCGCCAGACGATACAACCTCCCAGATCGGTCAATGCGTTCCCGAATCATGTTGTTCTCAAAGACTGGAAGTGCATCACCGGCTCTGCCGACGCTCCCAGTGGCGGTGTTGAGGTCCAATTTCTGCTTCGTCAGGCTATCCGTCGAGGACTCGATTCCTTCTGATTCGCTGTAAGCTCCGGAGGAGATGATCGAGATGTTGTCATCATCCACGATTTCGATCGCCCGTCTTTGCGCTCTGGCCAAAGCCCATGCGCCGAATTGAGCTATCGATCTATACATATATTTTGCTGGTCTGGTGAAGGACAGAGTCGGTGCAACATGGCAGAGATCTTCCCATACTTGTAATTGCACTGGTGTGGGCTTGTGTTTGTTGAGCATAGTATCGTTCGGATCGTACAGTGACCTATGTGTTTTACCCAAGGGATATTTCAAAGGGTTCGCCGCTTTGTGTGCTAGATAAATTTGTTCGTCGCGAAGAACCTCACCACCTCCCGTGAGAATCAGAAGCGGAGGGAGTCCGCCCAGGGATGGTTGCAAGACCGGAGAGACCAATGGATGTGTGAGGAGCTGATTTGTCGTGTACATCTGGATCTGCTCCTTCAGCGTGACTTGTTTCCCTTCAAGTTCGATTGTCAGATGACGTCGAGGAATCTGCTTCGCAGCCGCAGCTTGCATTTCTAGAGCCGGGAAAGGTTCTTTGCTCTGGTCTTCCGAACCGCGAGATGGTTTCTGCTTGGCAAAAGTAGATATCGGGCGCGATTTTTGTGATGCCTTGGAGTTTGCATTGCCCCTGGCGGCCTTTTCAATGATTTCCATTTCGTCCTCCGTCGGCGGAGGCCAAAACTGAGACGGCTTTTGCATAAAGCCATGGGCGGGAATATAGTCGAAGCTATTATCCCCCACCAAGCTGGGGAAGGAATGGGTCAGGTCGACCCAAGGAGATATCAGGATTGCGCCGGCTGGCAGTGGCATGGATCGATCTCGGAGCATGCACAGGATGGACACGACCATGCCTCCACCTGCTGAATCACCGGCGAGGATAATTTCACTTGGGTCGTGGATGCTCAGGAGGTACAGATATGCAGCCAGACAGTCCTGCAAGGCACATGGGAAGGGGAATTGCGGTGCAAGCCTGTACCTGGGAGCGAAGACCCGTGCTTTGAGCTTGCGAGCATGTCTTTGCATCTGGTACCGGTGCTCGTCGACGCTGCCAAAGAAATATGCACCTCCATGGATATAGAGCATGATCCGTCGGCTCCTGTCACCTTTCTTCTTCTGCTCGTTGTAGTGCGCCCTCATCTCGATCCATTCTGCCTTCAAGTCATTGTCCTTGGGCCGCCACTGCCACCAGTTTTTCCCTCCCACTTGCTCAACCCCTTGCGGACCTAAGTGTGCAATGATCGTTTCGGCCGCTTTGGTCATGTGCACAGATGGAATAATGACATTCTCCGTGCGCACCCAGGATGGGCTAGGTACCCATTGAGCTGTAAAGGCCTGCAGGTCCTCGACGGTATGGTGTGAGGCATACTCTAGAAACGACCGGATGAGGTGCAGCCCTTCATCGTAACGGATGTGAGCGGTGGGCTTCTCTCGCCGCGATTTCCGGTTGGCATACTGGCGAGGACATAGTGTCAGCAACATGGTCATAAGTGGCATGCGAGCAACGGCCCTCGTACATGAGAAATATAGGTCTTGACGACGGTGGGCGTGACTGCCGCTCCAACGCCCACGGTGGTGATGGGCATGTTTATTTTACCCGTGGACCACGCGTTGGTCAAACATCACATCAAGGTGCGCCAGCAAATTCCACAGAACAAGCAAAATTGGGGTCGACGATGGAATGAAAGGAACAACATCGGCTGCACAGTAAGGGAAAGGAGAGTCTGAAGGATTCCTCGGTCAGTAGTTAGGTCGTTTCATTGCAGCGCACGGGGCATTGTTTGGGGGTGTTGGTCGACGGTCAATACAACTCAGCACTTGAAAGGTCTCCTTGGAAACTCCGTCGCGCACAGCCACGGGTCTCCGCGCTTCCCGCATCATTACGTCATGGTCATCACGCTTAACTTAAGCATGATCTGAGCCCAAGCCCTGAGCCTTGTCTATATATAAGTCAAGCTTGGACATCGACAAGGCTCGAGTTACGCACTGATCATTGCCGTGGTGGACCTTGAACTTACAAACAGTCGGATATCGCGACTGAATGATCATAACAGATATGTATATCTTGAGACGAAGCCATAGACGGCTGTCCTCCCAAATCCAAGAACTACCGGCATTCCCTTTCATGACCATCTTCCCCTCCAAGCTTGATCGAGGTCCTCATCGCTCGAGCCCTTTTGCTTCTTCCGTGCAATTCCCTCCTTTACACACTCCGCCACGTCTTCCGCGGTCGTTCCTCGTTTCCGTTTCTCCACTCTCTCTTCACCCAGGACCGTGTCGTCGGCGATCAACTTATATATCTCCGCGATCCCTTCGTAGATCTGGCCACCACCAATCCCATGACCGAAGCCGCCATCCTCGGTGAACGTCTCGCCAATCTGTCGCATCTCATCGACCCAGCGATACGCCTTTGGGGGCATACCAACCAGACCACCGGTTGCAAGCGCCAGCGTATTGGGGCTGTATTCTTTGAGGTGCGCTTGCAATTGCGGCAGGACCCCGGCCGTTTGGGCTGTCGTGAACGAGAGGATGGACAATGCCGTCAAACCTTTGGTCAGTGATGCGAAGCACGCTTTGAGTGCAGAGCCAGGGCCGATGGTGGCGCCCACTATCTTGATATTCAAAAGTGAGATGAGAGCGTCTGGCAGAAGATCCGTGATTCCGGGTCCGGAGAGCACGATAGAGGGACGCTTCCAAGTCTGGTCCTGCTTCAAGGACGGTGGGCCGCCGATAATACCGCCGTCCAGGTATTTGATCGGGATCGGGTCCGGCTCGGGCTGTGAGTTCTTGCGGAATGAGAATGACCTCGTTATCGAGAGTCTACGGGGTGACGGTGGTGAGAGTTCGGCGGTGAAAAGACCCGCGATGGTCTTTGCGCTGCGTGGGGAAATGGCGTTCAGGTCGATATAGGTCAAGCTCGGTGCTTGGCCGAGTACCGCGGTTCCTTTTCTCTCGCTTCGTCGTTTGATCGCCTCAGGGTTTTTGCACGCTATCAAAGCTCGTTTCGCGGTTGCGATGGCATCCCTGGGTGGGACAATGCTCAAGATGATGTCAGACTCGGCAACGAGTTCTTCGTCAGAATCAAGGGAGACGATCTGGGCGGCTCTGATCCTTTCTACTGTATGTTTGCTTTTGATTCATTCAGCGGTCAGTACAACGTCGATTTCGAAGGGGCTTGCCTTCTGCCTTTTGCAACCGTGTAGATCGTGTAGTCATGATGTCGTAATAATCGGGCAATCCCCAGTCCCATATCCCCAATTGAGATGATGCCCACCGCAAGCTTGACCTGCGAAGATGTTGCCATTTTACAGACCTTGAGAAAGTTGATCGGCAAAGTCAAAGAGGACGATGGAAGGAGTGACTAAGGTTGGACAAAGCCTTTGATGTTGGTTGATCACGAGGGCAGTGGGTTGTAGGCCAACTAGCGGGCCAACGGGGGCCCTGTCTACGGAGTGCCTTGAAGTACAGTACGAGGTGTCAGCGGTAATTTTCCACACCCCCCAATTTTAGCGTAAAGCGGGGAACTAGCCAAATTAGGTCATCTGTACGCGCTAAGCCTAGTTAGGAATTTAAAGTGGCGCGCTAATACAGCATCAAAACTGTCCGGGGGACAAGGTTTAGGATCTATAATGGAAGTAGCCGAAGACCGTAGAAAGAAGGAGTAGAATATATAGTCGCTTTCTATCTTATTGAATGACTTAAGATCTATCTAAGTAAAGGAGTATAGGCCTGTTTTATATAGGCGTAGGCTCCGTTATAATATCTCGTAAGTACGAGAGTAATTGCCGAGCATTCGTAAATACGAGTTAACTCCTAGGATGCTTAGAAATTAAGTTGAGTGATTTCTAATCCTATAGAATAGAATGGCGTTTTATAGAATCTTCCGTAAGGCTTAAGTATAGCCTTACCAAATAGATACTACGTGATCCTAGCTTATATAAGCCTAATCACGTGACTAGGCGTTGATAGGGTATCGCTTAGTCTTAATAAAAACAATCGATTTTTACGATTTTATACTTACACGCGTAGTACTTCTTCTAATAGATATTCTACTATTATTTCCACTATAACTTACTACTATTTATAGGTATATTACTACTACTATTAGTACTATCTATTCTCTATAGATTCTCATCCTATAACTCCACCTCCTACTCCTACTATTCCTCCTCCTAATCCTATTACTCCTACTCGTCCAAAACGCCTATCACGCGATGTACGTATTTAAGTACTTACACTTTATAAGCACGACTATTCCTATAAAGATATAGCAAAACGCTTAGGAATTACAAAAAGTGCTGTGGCGTATACCTGTCAACTATAAAAAGTGACACCTCAGTATAGAAAAGTAGAACGGCCACCTAGGTTGACTATTAAGGAGATCGATATACTTGAGGAGTACGTTATCTCCTCTAGTAAAGTACGTCGAATGTCATATGAGCAATTAAGAGCTACTCTATTTAATAATCGACTCGACATCGGTATTTACTCTATTAAGATAGCGTTATACTCACGTGGATATCGTAGGCGAGTTGCTATTCTTAAGCCTCCTTTATCAGCTAAGAATATAGCAGCGCGCCTACGCTTTGCACAAGAGTATATCTCCTGGACAATAGAGTAATAGAGTACTATTCTATGGAGTAACGAAACCTAGGTGACTCTAGGACCTCATCGGCGCGTATACATTACACGAAAATTAGGTGAAGCCTTTCTCCCTAAGTGTATAGAGAAACGTATATAAAGACCTAAAGGGTAGATATTTTAGGGCTGTTTTAATGGAGGTATTAAAGGCCCAGGAGTCTTTTAGGAAAAGGACTAGGGTACTATTAATGTATAGACCTATTAATAGTACCTTATACCGATAATTAACGGTTAGATACTATATTAGGGCTCGAGGCGCTTAGTCATGAGAGAAGAGAGAAGGGGCCTTAGTATAGAAGAATAAGTAAGGAAGGAAGAAAGTAGACGATCGAAGAGATAAGCAACGGAGGACGAGTAACCTAATATACGCGAGCTTACGTTAAGTACTAGATAGTAGTTATAAGAATATAGTTTATAGAATTAAGAGCGTTTTTCCTTCTACGAGTTCGGCTATATAACTATATAGCCTAAATTTTAGTAGTAGTAACCTTTACGAATAAAGCTATTACGACTTTATATACGTCTATTACGAGAAATCTTAAAAGTATAGTTCTTTAGCGAACTTAAGACTATAGAGATCGATAGCGTTACTATTCCTTCGCTAATATAGATAAGTAAAGAGTATCGTTTTAGTTATAGCTACTATATTATTCGTTTTAGCGTCGATTAGTTCTTATCCTACGATCCTAGAAGAAAGAGAATTTCTAGTAACGTAGCCCTACTCCCTTATCCGACCTATAGGATAGGCGAGAATATATATCGATTTAATCTTAATATAAATAGTACTTCTTAAGAGAACGAACGAGTATTATAAGTATATTATCTTATAAAGGACCTTAGAACTATAGAAAAGACGACTACTAACGGTTAGACCTAGAAGAAAACTATCCTAGAAGGTTAAAAACTATAAAAGAACGAGGTATTAATTTAACCTTAAGAACGACGAAAAAATAGATATACGATACTTTCGAAACTATCGGAGGAATATTTTATTAAGAAAGCTTTTTCCTAACTTAAAATCGAGCGAAAAAGTTTAGAAATAACTTTACTAGAAATTCTTAAGTACCTTATTCGCTTAATTAAATTAAGATACTTATTTAGAACGTATAGAAGTAAATCCGAGGACGAATATAATTCGAGCGTAAGGTATTCGAAAAGTTAAGAATAATTATAGATACTTAACTAAAATTCGTTTCGGCTATATAACTATATAGTTTAACGAGACGAGTCTTTAGAAACTAATAAGTATCTTAATAATTCTTTTAGAATTATAATAGATAAGAAAAATAACTAAGTAGTAGATTAGTTATTTTATTTTTATTAAGACTAAGCGATACCCTATTAACGCCTAGTTATATAATTAGGCTTATATAAGCTAGGATTACGTAGTATTCATTAGGCAAGGCTATACTTAAGCCTTACGGAAGATTCTATAAAACGCTATTCTATTCTATAGGATTAGAAATTACTTAACTTAATTTCTAAGTATCCTAGGAGTTAACTC
>NW_013550548.1:6763-8035 GCF_000709125.1 Exophiala aquamarina CBS 119918 | reverse complement strand
AATAAGATAGGAAGCGACTATATATTCTACTCCTTCTTTCTACGGTCTTTAGCTACTTCCATAATAGATCCTAAACCTTGTCCCCCGGACAATTTTTAAGTACGAAATCGAGAAAAGAGTTAATAAAATAGCTATTAGAAAGACGATATCTAGTAACTTAAGTAAGATAAGACTTAATAAGGAGTAGAAGATTTAGAAATAAGAAATATCTACTAGATTAAAGCTATCGAGACTAATAAGTCCTTTAAGAAGATAGAGTAAGGTAAGAGAACCTTCGCTCGCGTAGACGTTTAATATAGTAGAATTAATAACTTTATTATCGATAATAGTCGTTAAAACTTCGTTAAGTTTAGAAAGAAAGTTACTAAGTATAAGCGGTTTTATAGTACTAATACTATAGACTAGTATACTATTTATAAGAATTCCTTTCTTTAATAGTTATAATATTATAAAGTTTCTTCGTTTTTTTAATAATTTTTATAATAATTATAGAGTATCTATAGAAAGCCGAGTTAATTGAGTCCTTCGCTACTACGATTTAAGAATCTTAATATACTTAAGATCGATAGAAGAGTATAATAATAAGGACTAGGGGAAGTTAAAAGATTTTATATATAAAGAATAGGAAGATAGCGATAATAAGTAGAAAATAAAGACGCTTATATTTCTTTAGGGACTCTCTAAGCGCGAGAAAAATAATAAATATAATATTAAAGAATATTACTACTAGTTTAGGCTATCGATAAATATATTAATTATAAAGAATTAGCTTACTTAGTACTAAGCTAGAATAATATTCCTTTAAGGACTACTAGACTAGATATAAAAGAAGATTATAATTAGTAAGAAGATTAATATTAAAGACGCGAAATTACTATAATTTAAGGAAATTTATAAGTATACTATAGAGATTTAGAAATCGTAGGAAGGCCTAGAGGCTCTAAAAAAGGTTCTAGAATAAGAGGAAGTTAAAGATCTTATAGAAAATATTAAATAGAAATCGCCTATTTAGTTCGAGAAGAAAACGATCTATAAATAGTTTATAAAGAGATTAAAGTCTACGAGCCTTACGAGAGAAGAAAACTTAATAACCTTCTAGCGTACGGATTCTATTCTAAGAAAGTACCGCGATAGACTTCTTTAGAATAACTATAAGGATAAACTAGTTAAGGAATTTAAATTAAAGCTAGTTATATCGCTTACTACTTAACTTAACGCTCTCTTAACCTAATTAGACGACCTTAAGAAGGAAACTTAATAGTAGAAGGCTTA
>NW_013550548.1:3657-4896 GCF_000709125.1 Exophiala aquamarina CBS 119918 | reverse complement strand
TTAGCCTTAGGATTTTACGGTATCGAGGCTAAGTTCTACTAGGCCTACTTACTAATAGTTTCGATATTATTAATTATCGTCGTTTTATAACTCGATGCTTAGTAATATAGCTAGTAGAGATTTCTCGAGGACTTCTACCCTTATTCCCTAATAGTAGTAGTTAACTATCGTTAGGAATAAGTATAGAAGTCCTTAGGTTCTATAGCGGACTCGGTATTAGTAATAGTATAATTAACGAAGTTAGTAGTATTTAGTAATATATAATAGGACTAGCCTAAGAATTATAGCTTAGAAAGCTATCGATTCGGAGTTAACTACTACTTCGAGATATCCCTCCCTTAAGATTATTATTAGTATTAACGTAAGTATTATCGTCCTTATATATCCTCTAGTGAGTTTATAGAGGTAAGATATCTATATTAATAGATATATTATCCTTATTTATATTACTAATATAGCTAGTATTAATAGCTAAATTAGTTTTATTAATATCGTCTTACGACGCTCTAACTTCCTTTTACTCTTCTAAGACCTTAACTTCCTATAACGACTAACGAAGGTTATAGCGATTAAGTATAAGAAGTATTATAAGAAGACGAATCGTATTTCTCTTTAGATAATAACGTCGATATAAGATAAAGTCTCGAGCTTAATTAAATAGTTTCTCTACTTCTATACTCGCGATAGAAATAGCTAGAATATCGCGAGTAATACTAGCGAGCTAGGGGAAACGCGCCTTATTCTACCTCTACTATTAAAGTAGATTAAATATACTACTAGCTAAGTATAAGTTAGGTAAGTATCTATATAAGAATTAAAGAGAGCGTACCTAGAACTTCCTTAACTAGTTCTTTTAAGTAGCGCGTAAGCTTAGACTCCTTTAGATCCTTAGAGCGGCTATATCTTATTAAGAAAAAGGTACCTAAATTAGGATCTAGATATCGGCTTTTAGTACTATTTAAAGTATAGGAGAGTATATTTTTATTTAGCTAATTTCTACTATATCGACTCGAAAGACTATAGTTAAAGAAGTTCTCTATAGGTAAAGTTAGAGTTAGTTATATTAATAATAAACTAAAAATCGAGTCTAAGCTAAAAGCTAGGTTTAAGTTAAGCGCCGATTACTATAGCTATACTTAAAGTTAACTATCTTAATTCCTCTTACTAAGTAGCTTTAAGAAATACTTAATATAATAATTTTTCTAGAGTAGTTAGTAAGAATTAATATAAGGAATAGTA
>NW_013550548.1:0-1971 GCF_000709125.1 Exophiala aquamarina CBS 119918 | reverse complement strand
TAAAGCTATAATAACGCGGAGTATCTAATTATAGAACTCTTCCTAGTTAAATATAGTAATCTTCTATATAAGGTAGAACTCGCCCTAGTAGGTATAAATATAAGTATCTTAGTAAGAAATATCTAAGAAAAATATATTTAAATACCTTCTTCTTAGAGAAAATCTTCTTAAGTAACTAGCCGCCTTTACTTCGCTATATCTTATAACGTTTACTTTATAGATAAGAAGTTAAGTACTTAATCCTAATATTATTCGGTATAGGATGTCGTAGAATATATCGATAATAAGTATACTTAACGAATAGTATACTATCGGACTCGCGAGCGTATTATCGATAGGAAAGCTAATAGTCTAAGCGTTTTCCTAATACTTGTCGACTTTATAATCGTAATTATCTTATTATAGAAGACTAGTATATTACTTAGTTTAAATATTCGCGTAGCTAAGTAGTAGTTTCCTACTACTCCTTAAATATTTTACTATACTCTTACTTCTATAGAATAAAGTAATCTATACTACTTTAAAATAGATCTCGAAGGCCCTTCTATCGTAGCTTAGTAGGATACTTTATAAGCTCTCGATAGATAGCTCTATCCTATCTTTTAAGGGTTTCTATATTAGGAAGAAGCTAAGTATCTTTATAAAGAGGAAGTAGTATAGTATCTATAAGTATTAGTAGAAGAGGATTATACTTCTAGAATTAATAAGCTAATAAGAATACTTAATTATAAGAATAATTATAAGACGTCCGAGATTCTTATATATTAAATTATAAGGTAACGTAACTATCTAGGTATAGTAACTTCCTATACTCTTAAACTATAAGGCTATCCTAAGCTCCTAAACTAATAGAAATTACTTTAAAGTTAAACTAAAATCTAGAAAATAGCCTAGGATAATTCGGAACGAGGATAAAATTAGATTATAATCTTCTATATACTACTAATTATAGTAAGCTCTAATAGCTAGGCGCTAGGGAATCTTATAACTTTAAGCTATCCTAAGTAAAGTTTCGTATCTCTATAGACTTAAGATAATTAAAGAAGTCGATTTAAGAGAGCCTCCTTAAATTCCTAGTCTATAGACGCTCGCTCTATAATCTTATTAATAGATATAGTACTATAAGTAGAGACTAAACTATTCCTCTCCCTAGAAGCCTATATAATCTAATTTACTAATACCCTAATATTTATTATAGTCTTAGTAGACTTCTTAGTCGTAGTAGAAAGATAAAAATCTTCCTAAGACCCTTCGTATTCTCTCTAGAGTTCTTCTACGATAAAGATAATAATATTTCTAGATAGTAAAAATAGCTAATTAGCTCTATTAGGAATAGCGTTAAGAATATTAAGCGCCTCGATAGTATATTCGTAAGTAGTAATAATAACGAAATTAAGCTTTACTAGACCGAAATTATATTCTTCGAACTACGCTTTATTATAATCTTACTAGAACTCGGCTAGACTAGGGAGTATAGCTTCCTTAAGTTAATTATTATTAGCGTATAACGCTATTTATATCCTTATTATTCTACGAACGTTATAGGGAAATACGACGCGTAGATCTAGAGCGCCCTCTAAGTAGTATAAACGTTAATATACGAATTAATATAAGAACTTAAAGAACCTTTAGAAGAAACCTACTAGTAACCTTATCTATAGTACTTACCTAAGTTAAATTAAGTTCCTTTTCACTAGTTTATAGATTAGTAAGTAGAAGGAGGCCTCTTTCCTCTAGTTCTTTAACGATATTATTATAGCGATTAATAGTTATATCGGTATTTTGGACCGTAGCCTAGCGTAACTTAATTTACTATAGGAGCCTAGGGAGTCTAGGGCTACTTAGCGCTTATTCTATATTCTATAAGAACCTAGGGCTACTTAGCGCTTATTCTATATTCTATAAGAACTTATAGCTACTATTATATTTCCTAATTAAGTAATTTTTATATATAGATATATTAGTAAATTT
>NW_013550549.1:25848-62750 GCF_000709125.1 Exophiala aquamarina CBS 119918 | reverse complement strand
AGAAATTACTTAACTTAATTTCTAAGCATCCTAGGAGTTAACTCGTATTTACGAATACTCGGTAATTACTCTCGTACTTACGAGATATTATAACGAAGTCTACGCCTATATAAAATAGGCCTATACTCCTTTACTTAGATAGATCTTAAGTTATTTAATAAGATAGAAAGTGACTATATATTCTACTCCTTCTTTCTACGGTCTTCGACTACTTCTACTATAGATCCTAAAACTTATTCCTCGAATACTTTCTATAAAATCTTTAACTTCCTCTTACTCTAGAACCTTTTTTAGAGCCTCTAGGCCTTCCTATAATTTCTAAATCTCTATAGTATACTTATAAATTTCCTTAAATTATAGTAATTTCGCGTCTTTAATATTAATCTTTTTACTAATTATAATCTTCTTTTATATCTAGTCTAGTAGTCCTTAGAAGAATATTATTCTAGCTTAGTACTAGGTAAGCTAATTCTCTATAATTAATATATTTACTAATAGCTTAAACTAGTAGTAATATCCTTTAATATTATATTTATTATTTTTCTCGCGCTTAGAGAGTCCCTAAAGAAATATAAGCGTCTTTATTTTCTACTTATTATCGCTATCTTCCTATTCTTTATATATAAAATCTTTTAACTTCCTCTAGTCCTTATTATTATACTCTTCTATCGATCTTAAGTATATTAAGATTCTTAAATCGTAGTAGCGAAGGACTCGATTAACTCGACTTTCTATAGATACTCTATAATCGTTATAAAAATTATTAAAAGAACGAAGAAACTCTATAACGTTACGACTATTAAAGAAAGGAACTTCTATAGATAGTATACTAGTCTATAGTATTAGTACTACGAAACCGCTTATACTTAATAACTCTCCTTCTAAACTTAACGAAGTTTTAACGACTATTATCGATAATAAAGTTATTAATTCTACTATATTAAACGTCTACGTAGGCGAAGGTTCTTTTACCTTACTCTATCTTCTTAAAGGACTTATTAGTCTTAGTAGCTTTAATCTAGTAGATATTTCTCGTCTCTAGATCTTCTACTTCTTATTAAGTCTTACCTTACTTAAGTTACTAGATATCGTCTTTCTAATAGCTATTTTATTAACTTTTTTCTCGATTTCGTACTTAAAAATAAAATAACTAATCTACTACTTAATTATTTTTCTTATCTATTATAATATTAAAAGAATTATTAGGATACTTATTAGTTTCTAAAGACTCGTCTCGTTAAACTATATAGTTATATAGTCGAAACGAATTTTAGTTAGGTATTTATAATTATTCTTAGCTTTTCGAGTACCTTACGCTCGAATTATATCTACTCTCGAGTTTACTTCTACGCGTTCTAAATAAGTATTTTAATTTAATTAAGCGAATAAGGTACTTAAGAGTTTCTAGTAAAGTCGTTCCTAAACTTTTCCGCTCGGTTTTAAGTTAGGAAAAAGCTTTCTTAATAAAATATTCCTTCGATAGTTTCGAAAGTATCGTATACTTATTCTTTCGTCGTTCTTAAAGTTAAATTAATACTCTATTCTTTCGTAGTTTTTAACCTTCTAGAATAGTTTTCTTCTAGGTCTAACCGTTAGTAGTCGTCTTTTCTATAGTTCTAAGGTCCTTTATAAGATAATATACTTATAATACTCGTTCGTTCTCTTAAGAAGTACTATTTATATTAAGATTAAATCGGTATATATTCTCGCCTATTCTATAGGTCGAATAAGGAGGTAGAGCTACGTTACTAGAGGTTCTTTTTCTTCTAGGACTATAGAATAAGAACTAATCGACGCTAAAACGAATACTATAGTAGCTATAACTAAAACGATACTCTTTACTTACCTATATTAGTAAAGGAATAGTAACGCTATCGATCTCTATAGTCTTAAGCTCGCTAAAGAACTATACTTTAAGACTTCTTATAATAGACGTATATAAAGCTATAATAGCTTTATTCGTAAAGGTTACTACTACTAAAACTTAGGCTATATAGTTATATAGTCGAACTCGTAGAAGGAAAAACGCTCTTAATTCTATAAACTATACTCTTATAACTACTATTTAATACTTAACGTAAGCTCGCGTATATTAGGTTAATCGTCGTTTCGTTACTTATCTCTTCGATCTTCTACTTTCTTCCTTACTTACTTATTCTTCTATACTAAGGCTCCTTCTCTCTTCTCTTATAACTAAGCGCCTCGAGCCCTAATATAGAATTAGTATATTTTAGTAGAGATTCGTAGGCTAATACTACCTATCCGCTCTACCTTCTATAAGTAGTTATCGAGGCCTTACCCTCCTATCGGTACCTAGGTATTTAGATAGATTCTAGGCTTACCTAGGACTATTACCGTAAGATAATAGAAACTAAAACTACGAAGAAGTTATTAGCTCTATTAGCTCTCGTATTATCTATATAGGGTGCCGGCTTAGTTAATCTACGATAAGTATATCGTACGATAATCGTCCCTTAAATACTATTCGGCTACTCGGCGTAGCACGTACTTAGTCGACGAGGTAGGACTATAAATAGCGCTATACTTAACGCGATTATACGAATTTAGTATAGGGCGGTATAGATTATTACGGAGGCCTTTCGTACTACGGCCGGCGTAGCGGTCGATATAGAGGCTAATCTACTACTAATACGATAATAGCTTAAATAGACCGCCCTTAAAGCGACGATACGTATCTAAACTACTCTACTATACGTAGAGATAGCGCTCCCTAAGAATAATAGGGGATATAGTACTTTAGATCGACTATCTAAACTCCTCGAAAAGAAGTATCGTATCCGGCTTAATTAGCTAGAGAGACGATAATAGTACGTAGTCCTACTATAGTAGATACTACCGGTTATATATATAGATAAGATAGTCGAAGACGCTATTAAGCGGCACGATACTACGGATTCGCGGACGCTACGTATATATATAGACGGTAGCGGCGTCGACGGCTACGTCGGTATAGCTACGGTCGTCTTAGATATACCGATCGTAGATATTTTAGCTAAAAGAATAGAGTATATAGGCACTATAACTACCTTAACCGTATACGCGGTAGAGTTACGAGGTATCGAGCTAGAATTATAGATAGTACTAGATATTTAAGCTAAGATAGATATATCGAGTTAATATTATAATTCGGGCTATAAGTAGTTCTAACTAAGGTAGGGTTCCTTAATAGAGTAGGTACTAGAGTATTAACTAAGATAATAAAGGGAATACTTATTCGTCGGACTATATCCTAAAATATAGGTATAGAATTACTAACGAAGTTAACTACGAACTATACTATCTAGGTAAAGGAGCGTATATATATAATACCGATCTAGACTATAGACTTACTTAAACTATCCTTATAGTCTATAGTCCCCTATAGTCTATCTTCCGGTTACGTAATATAGCCTCGTTCTCTATCGGCTAACTTCCTTATCTAATCTAAGTATAGGTAGCTTATTCTTAGCGACCCTTCTAGTGACCTAGTTCGTAATAGTTAATATATTATCTTTACGGATAATTAGGCCGCGATTTAAGCTATAGCTAATCCTAAGTACCCCTCTAGATAATATATTCTCGTACGCGCGGTACGACTACTAGATTAATTCCGAGATAAAGGATAAAAGATTTAGCTTTATTAGATTCCTATATATCTTAGCGTATCCGGTAATAAAGCGGCTAACCGAGCGGCGAAAGAGGCCTTAGGCTAGACGGGTATACTAAATAACCTAGATCCTTACGAGGAGGTCTCTATACGTCGGATTTTAATAGCTACTATAAAGACTACTATTCGGCGTAATATAAGGACCGAATGGGAACGATCCTAGGAAGCGGCAAAACACGGACGAGAGCTATTTAGGCTTAGAGTCCGCCTAGGAAAGGGTCTCTTAACCGTATATATAGGTATACACCGAGCAATTAGCTCGGTTATAATATAGATACGTAACGGTAAAATCGGCCTACGCGCGTATCTTTACGCCATTAATAAGGCCGATACCGACTAATACGACTACGGCTATAGCCGCTAAACGGTGCGATACATCCTACTCGAATATCGAAATTAGTGCGAGGAACGATAGATAATATAGGTAGGTAAAACTCTATATATAGACATTAAGTAGATTCTCTATAGCCCCTTAAGTGCCGTACGCGCGGTAAAGATGATGATTGTAACGGGACTACTGGAGCAATTCCGGGTAGTACCGTCCACGATATTCGAATACACTTAGCGTAGACGAGTGTTTATTAGTAGATAGAAGAAGAGGACGGCTAGGAAAGGCCGGATACGTACATAGACGTAGGATATAGTTATTAAGGCTATATATACGAGTGTTAGAACTAGAGTGGAGGTAGAAGTAGTTCTAAGGGGGATAGCTTGTCGTACAGAAACTTGACGGGGGAAAGCACCTGTACTTATAGTCGTACGCTACATAGCTGCTACTGTATAAGGCGGCTGGGACAGACTATGAACTAATTAAATTAAATTAAATTAAATCAAACAATGACACCAACCAACCCAAGTTGTACAGTATCCCTCACGTAGTTCAAGGCCACGATTGCCGACACGGCCAGGCCAATATTCTCTTGATCTAGTTGAGTCGCAGATTATGATGGCAAGAAAATGCATCGCCTATATTATATTCACTTGCTTTGAAGACGACATCATTGGCAAAGACAGTCTCATTGACAAAGTGGCGATGAAATTGGCCACAGGTGAACAAGGCTACCTTGCTCATTCCTCAAGTTTTGGGCTACCTGTTACCGAGAAGCACAGGAAAAAGCAACTCAGTTTTCATTGCAGTCGATTCTCAAAGTCTGTAACGTTCAAACTCGACGTCGCCAAAGATGGTTCAATACATTTATGACTACTGCTTGGCAGCTCGGGCAGGGTTTCTACATAATCGACCATGTGATCAATTACGCAGTACAGTACAGTACTGTCGGACGGAGATGTAAAAAGGAACACGGATTTGCCAAGTGGATGGGCATTTCCAGATACCCACTTCCGTAATTATATCGTCTGGGCTCGAGCAAAAATGAAAGCCGACATGTATATGGTGAGCGTCATACCCCGGTGACTGGTGATGAACTTACTCCTTGGAATTAGCCCTGTCGCCCGGGGATCAGGCCACACTACAGTCATGTCGCCTTAATTGCCCGATTAACGCCAAGTAAAAATGCAACTTATGATAGTCAGAACAGAGGGGCATGCGCAACCCCATTTTGAATGGGTGACAGTTCCGGAATACGATATCAGGTGATTGTTGCGAAACTAAATTTGCACTTTTTGGGTATAGGCATGGATGAAATGAGGAGTCCTTCTAGCCCATTGAACCTTATCGGTGGGCTCACCGAACATGAGTCTTCTGCACTGGCAGACTACAAATATAACGAAAGACTTGTATGCTAACATCGGATGATTTCCTCGCCAGATTTCTAAAATATTATCCTCTTTGCTTTGGGACTTGAGTGATCTGGATGATGTCGTCTTCCATAAGTTTACGTGCTACGGCCAATGAAGAAGATCCCGAAGCCCAGGACATAACCCCACTCTGTCCTTCGTCATTTTACTCCTTGAACAGATGTACTACTAACACAAGCATAGATGGTAGAAGAGCCCCTAGGACCTCCAAATCTTCACTTTCTAACTTCAAGACAGACAGCGGGCATATAAATATCGACATCAAACAGTCCAGCAGTAGATTCCCCGACCAGCTGGTTACTCGGCTCAAAAGCCGCTCGAAACAAGTCGTTCACGCAGATGGAATTCGCCTAAACACAAATTTGCATCCGACAATCTGTGCCAATATTTCACAGTCTCCGGTGCATCTGAACATTGTGATTCAGGTAGTTGGATCAAGAGGCGACGTTCAGCCGTTTGTGGCACTTGGAAAAACACTTCAAGAAGTACATGGCCATCGTGTTCGCATTGCATCTCATGCAGCCTTTAAACCCTTGGTAGAACAAGAGGGGCTAGAGTTTTTCAACATTGGCGGCAATCCCGAGGCATTGATGGAATTCATGGTCAGTAACCCAGGTTTGCTACCACATTACGAAACCCTACGCAGCGGAGATGTATTGAAGCAACGGAAATGTCTCTACGAGGTTCTTAAGGGCTGTTGGAGATCTTGCATCGAGGCAGGAGACGGCATGGGACCACGGCCAAGGAATGAAGATTACTCTACTCTAAGAGAGTGGAGTTCCGAAAAAGAGAATGAAAAGTCATTTATTGCAGACATCATCATTGCAAATCCGCCAAGTTTTGCTCATGTACATTGTGCAGAAAGGCTTGGAATCCCATTACATCTCATGTTCACGTAAGTTGTCCCATGTCATCCATTTTTAGAAAGGCTCAGAGTTTGATTGTTGCTCCAGAATGCCATGGACGCCAACACAAGCATTCCCTCATCCACTTGCAACTATACGCTCTTCCAACTTGGAAACAGGGTTGGCTAATCTAACGTCTTACTTTCTCGTTGAGAAAGTTATCTGGCACGGCCTGGGAGATGTCATAAATTTATTTCGGCAGAGATGTCTACATTTGGAGCCACTGAGCATAACTTGGGCTCCGGGAATAAGCCAACGACTTCGCCTACCTATCACATATGCTTGGTAAGAAGAAAACCATCCCAATAGTATAAGCATATTCTAACAAATTTAGGTCTCCAGCTTTGCTACCAAAACCTCCTGATTGGGACAATAACGTCTCTGTAGCTGGATACTTCCAGCTGCCACCACCGACCTCTCCTCCAGATGTGTCAAATGAGTTATTGCAGTTTCTGGAAGCGGGCTCTCCACCGGTGTATATAGGGTTCGGTTCCATTGTCGTGAGAGACATTCGTGCCTTGACGAAAATCATACTTGATGCAATTGCAGAGGCAGATGTGCGGGCCGTCGTTTCGAGTGGATGGGCCGGCCTTGGTGGCAGAAATATGTCAGAGGATGTTCACCTGATATCTGACATTCCACACAGTTGGCTTTTTGACCGAGTGTCTGTAGTTGTGCATCACGGAGGAGCGGGAACCACCGCAGCCGGTCTGATCGCAGGCAAGCCAACGGTGATCATACCTTTTTTTGGCGACCAGCACTTTTGGGGTAAAATGGTCGCCGCGGCAGGTGCAGGGCCTCGACCGATTCCTTATAAAGCATTGACGGCAAAGAAGCTTAGTGCAGCGATCAGCCAGGCTTTACATCCGTCTATGGCGGCAAATGCGCGAAATTTGGGCGAACAGATTCGACTTGAGCATGGATGCGAAACCGGTGCCGAAATTTTCTGCGCAAAATTGCCACTGGCGAGGCTACATTGCTCAATCCTGCCCCAGCATGCAGCAGTCTGGAGAGTAAAAAGGACACAAATACGGCTGAGTGCACTCTCAGCGACGACGCTCTGCAGAGAGGGACTGCTACGGAAAGATCATCTTGAATTGTAAGAGACTGCGAATGCTTGCCATCAGAAGTTAAAGAAACATTGTCCCTAACCATAATAGGTATCGATCTCAGGAATACGAGCTTGAGGTTGGCCCGTGGGACCCAATCTCGGGAGCTATAACCACGTTTTTGAGTGCATTTGGAAGAATGGCACAAGTATTTGTCGAGTTACCCATTCACATTGTGCAGACATTTCAATCATCCAATGCCGGGCAACGTAGTCCTTGCAGCTCAGTAACCGAGCAGGACGACATATACGATGCAGACGAGGAGCCTTCAGCAACATTCCCAAAGATCAGTGACACTCTTTCTACGGAACAGAAAGCCGCCGCCCCACACGATAACCATCATTTTTATGTCCCCGAAACGCTTCGAAGGCGACTGATCAAGAAACAACTTGAGGCTGAACTTTGCGGCACCTTTGGCCGTAGAAAGTCTATACGGCATAACGGCCATTTTCCACGTGAACGAGGCCCAAACGCTTTGATACAGACCATCCGTTACGTCTCTCTCGACATATCATCTAGCGTCGCCTCAACCTTTAAAAATATCACCGACACCGGGCTGAGGTTCCCCGTGAACTTGACAATGTCACTTGCGCTAGGGTTCCACAATGCGCCCAAGCTGTACGGTGACAAGACTGTTCGACCACCACCTTCTACACACGTCACTAGTTTCCCACAGGGGCTGAAATACGGATCCGAAGAGTTTTGTAACGAGATCTCCGACGCGTTTATGGGCATCGTAAAGCTTCCAATGTATGGAGCAAGAGAAGACGGAGTTGTTGGGTTTACTAGGGGTGTCGGGACGGCAGTCGGGGGCCTCGTGCTCAAGCCAATGGCGGCAATCTTCGGGCTTCAAGCATACGCGATGAAGGGATTGCATAAAGAACTGCGAAGACGCGATATTCTGGATTTCACGGCCCATATTGATGCGGCGAGAACAGCCCAGGGGGAAGATGAGTGCCAAAGGACCACGGACGAGGAGAAGAAAGCCATCATCGAGCGGTGGAGAGATATTGTCCGAGATAATGTGGTCGGTCAACAATACCTGTCCCGTTCTCTAAACTCGCAAGGTTAACGACCATATCATGTCTTCTGAATGCCTCAGTCAAGGCCTTGTGGTCAAAACTATTGCGGGACAAGGCCTTGCTCGCTCTTGCGGCCTTTTGTAGCGTTCGAGCAAAAATATGAAAAAGTTAGACAAGACGGACATTTGATCGTCTATTGTGCTGTAGGTTATCGTGGCTATCTGGCTTGCAAAATCTTACAACCAAAAGGATTCGACGTTCAAACGTCATGGCAGGTGCAATCTTTTTGCTAGGGAGGTTACAGTAGCCAGAAGAACTGTCAAGAATAGTCAAAGAACCACCGAAGTTGCCTGTGATGCAATACTCCGGTCAACTCTTTGTTGAAACAATAGAGGCTACGACTAATGTTCTAGATCCAACGCAAGTATGACCAAACATCTCGGGCCTCGAGCTTGCTCAATATGTCAGGTGGGATATAGGGGGATGACGAAGTATTTAATTATTATTAGGTTTGGTATGTGATTGGTAAACTCGTTCGGTTCGCTATTTTTGGATATTGGATGGTATATATGTGGTGACACGCGTAAGGTCAATTTGGATCCATTAATCCATCAAGCCAGGTACAAAACAGAGACAACTTTCGGAACGAAACTGTTATCGAGTGCCGAGCTGCGGCTGTTTGTCCCTAGCCAAGCGGTATTATTCATTTAATGCCTGTTGAGGACCAGGAGGGCCGCATAGCCCAATAGACGGTAGGCAATGATAATTCCAAACATAATTCCAATCCACTCCCCTATCCTTCGGTCTGTGTAAGAATAATTGTAGGCTTCCAAAACGGCGGTGCCACGAATCTGGCCCTGAGATTGCAAGTTGCTGGGGTACATACACTGAAACCCCGACGCGAGCTTGTTACAGTCCCAGACGGTGGATTTGAATTGATTAACCATCATGCCCTGGAATACGTAGGCCTGGTAATCGATGTAGTGAAAGACGTATTTCCAGAAGCCGTTCAGAGTACTCATAGGTACAAGGAAACCGTTGACGCACATCCATAACCCGTTCGCAAAGGCTGTGATGGCTAAAGACACCACGAATATTGGGAAGATGCTGGACACTAGGACTACAAGGCCTTCGGCAGCGAGAAGATCTAAGTACAGCCATAGCACCCACATCCAGAATCCACTGGCTGTGGCATGGAAATTGCCCAGCCAGTAGGTTATAATGGAGAACATAACGGCGATAACAAAGAGCCAAGGGATCCCGATGAGAGCGTTGGCAATAGTAAATGGCAAGGGGCCGTAGAGCCCATTTGCTCGCTCTTTGTGAAAGGCTTGAAGGTCTTCGATAATTGAAGGCACGTAGGCCACGGCCATGAAGGACACTATACAAATTCGTCCAGATTAGCTTCTAGAAAGGGGTAGACTGTCGGTCGTGGTCAGGATATTTATATAATCAAGATATCACAGCCAAGTCGAGACGGAGTTTTCTGAAAGTGGAACTCACTAAATGCACCCCCGAAGAAGATTGCGTTGATGAATGGTTGGATCGAGTCTTGCGTGTAGGAGAGACGTAGCCAAACAGTTCCTGTCTCAAATTTAGTCTTGTAGGAGGACAGATAAGGGTAGCGACTTAAGGTCCTTACCCATCATAATGGCCAGACCGAAATACATTGCAACTCGAGTCCCGTATGCGATAATATCGCGATACGATTTGATAAAGTTACGGTGTAGAAGGACAAAGGAAATGTAAGCTGTATTTTTCTGCGCAAGAGGGAGGTCGGGCTCCCCAATATCCTTGTCGCAGCAGTTTGCGACCGAGGTCTCCAGGGCCTGGCGTTCGTCTGAGGTGGCCCAGGAGTCATGGACATGCTGAAGCCGGCCTTCCGCAGAAGCTCCACTCTGGACGAAGTCAATGTTTACAAGATCGAGCAGAAACTCAGCAGGATTGATGTGCAACGGAATCGAATGGCCGATTTTTTCAAAGTAAGCTTCAACGCCAGAGACAGGCCCGAAGTAACATGTCTTGCCCTTGGAAAGAAGCATTAGTTGATCAAAGAGCTGGAATGTGGTTGTCGAAGGCTGGTGAATGGATGCAATGACGATCAAATGATGCTGCTTAGCGACTGCACGGATATATTTCATGACCTCAAAGCTCGCAGCTGAGTCGAGTCCACTTGTTGGTTCGTCGAGAAACAATATTCTTGGAGATGTGACGAGTTGACTGGCGACGCTCAACCTGCGTTTTTGACCACCACTGAGGCCCTTCCGAAGGGGCGTGCCGACAATAGTGTCACCTTGTCGTTGTAGGCCAAAGGACTCGATCAATTCGTTCACTCTTGTGAGTCGTTCGCTTTTAGACATCTTTGCTGTGAGCGAGAGTCGTGCTGCAAAGTCGATCGTCTCGCGAGTGGTCAAGCTGCCAATCATGGCATCCTCCTGTTCCACGTACGTCGAGACTTTTTGGATAGCAGTTGGACTCGTGGTTTGCCCATTAAGCATGACAGCTCCCTGGATTTCGCCTTTCATGGTGGACGTTCGGTGAGCCACAACATTCAATAACGTTGTTTTCCCGCTTCCGCTGGGCCCCATTAGCGCCACAACGTTACCAGCTTTAACGATGCCACAACTTGAACTTAGGATCTTCAACGATTTCTTTGTCTTCCGGTCTTTGACAACGACTCCTACTTCTGACCAAGAAAGAATGCTAACAGAAGTGTTTGTCAGATGACGACTCAGTTCTTCCCCCTTTTCCACATCCCTAGCCGCATCAGCAGCCGGGGCAACGATAGCCTCCACAGACGGCGTTGGGTCATGGATGTTCATTATATCTGTAGAAATAGGTTCCCCAGTACATAATGAAAGAATGTCTTACTAGGGTGGTTAGATGCACGAGGTTGGAAGAAAGGACGCCCATTTATAACGATGGTTCGTATTTTGTCTGACCACAATCTCGTGTCAAGTATCTGATAAAATGAAACTCTGTTTTTAGGGGCGGGATGTGCTTAGGTCAACCAATAGCAATTCTCGACTAGATCCCGAAACCACATTGTGCCAAGGCGCCGGGGACCTCCGGGCTGCCCGCCATACCTTCCCTTTCAAGTCCCGGCTGTAAAAGACAGACCGGGACAAGTTATTACTAAAATAATACTTAATGATGTTAGTATGACGCATAGCTTAGTTGAATGGTGCAGCAGATGGGAGGGGAATCTTTAGGACCATTCCCACAAACTAGCAAGGTGTTCTCAGACACCTAGTCCGGTGGCCAGGATCCTGCGTTGGTTTAGATAATGAGATCGCTGAGTTGGCTGGGAACAGGAGATGTTCAAAGAATTTTGCCAGTCTTTCAAATTTCATCAGTCGGTGGTCTGATTCTCCATGACCGCAAAAACGTACACGAATAAGATGCTGCAATGTTAATTCTCCCTCATCTAGCCAACCTCATCCGTTACGGCTTTCGGAAGAGAGACGCTCAACGTCACGAGACTCGAAAATGGACAACCCCGTGCATTGCCTCGACGATGCACCCTTTTTACAACTCTCGTGTGTCCCACTGCGAAGCATGATTGCAGCATCCTTAATCTGTGCGAGCACTTATTGCAGTTCACTACTATTTTGAGGCTATACCAGTGCCCTTAAGCATTAAATGGAACAGGGAACCGTGTTAAAACCGAAGCGTGGTGAAGAACTGGAATTCAATATCGAAGACAACCCATTTGCCTTCTCGCCAGGACAACTCTCGCGGCTTACGAATCCGAAAAGTCATGCCGCCCTCCTTGCATTGGGCGGATTGGCAGGTCTGGAGAAGGGACTGAAAACGGACCTCCGCGCTGGACTGAGTGTTGACGAAGTACGCCTGACTGAACGAGTCTCTTTCGACGAGGCAGTCCAGGCAAGACCGACCATGCAGAAGGAAAGGCTACCAAGTGGCTCAGAAGTGCCACGTAAACTCGAAGACAAAAAGCATAACCGCTTCACAGATCGCAAACGCGTGTTTGGCGAAAACGTACTCCCGGAGAAAAAGCCAAAATCAATCTGGAGACTCGCCTGGATCGCTCTGCAAGACAAAGTACTGGTCTTGTTGAGTGTTGCTGCCGTCGTATCCCTCGCGCTAGGCCTGTACCAGACGTTCGGACCCACACACGAAGAAGGCGCGAAAGTGGAATGGGTGGAAGGAGTCGCCATCATCGTCGCCATCCTGATTGTTGTGATTGTCGGCGCGTTGAATGACTGGCAGAAGGAGCGACAGTTTGCGAAACTTAATCGGAAAAGAGAAGATAGGCTCGTTAAGGTCGTCCGATCCGGTGGGACGATGGAAGTGTCCATCCATGACATCATGGTGGGAGATGTAATGGTGCTTGACCCAGGAGATGTCCTGCCCGTGGACGGGATCCTTATCGAGGGACATAACGTCAGCTGTGATGAAGCCTCGGCAACTGGGGAGTCAGACCTCATCAAGAAAACACCTACAGATAACGTTGTCACTACACTCCAAGAAGGGAAAGGGAATTTAAAGAAGCCTGATCCATTTATGATCTCCGGCACCAAGGTAGCCGAAGGTGTTGGTACCTTCCTGGTCACTGCAGCTGGCATACACTCTGTGTTTGGGCATACGATGGTGTCTCTGCGCGAGGAGACAGATTTGACACCCCTGCAGTTCAAGCTAAGTTCTCTTGCCGGTGGGTCTGCCCTTCTATGCGACTTGCGGGACGCGTGCTAATACGGCTGAAGGATACATTGCAAAGATTGGCAGTGGGGCTGGTCTGCTTTTGTTTGCCGTTCTTCTAATCGAGTTTCTTGCCAGACTCGGTGGAGACGATGGAAGTGCGGATGAGAAAGCCCAACACTTCATGAACATTCTTGTCACGTCGATTACAATTATTGTGGTCGCCGTTCCGGAAGGCCTACCACTGGCGGTTACCCTCGCCCTGGCATTCGCGACAAAGAGGATGACGAAGGACAACAATCTAGTCCGGCATCTTCAATCCTGTGAGACAATGGGAAATGCAACGGTTATCTGCTCAGACAAGACGGGAACATTAACCAAGAACGTCATGACGGTGGTAGCAGGGACAATAGGGGCAGAAACGCTATCCTTTGGCGATCGAGATAAGGCTACTGAAGAGCCGAGTACTGCCTCGACTACATCGCTCCATACTAGACCTGCAGAGAGACCTCGCCTATCCTACGATTCATCCGATGCGGCAATGCCACCAGCGACTCGCACTACGTGTCTACAGGATTCCGAGACGAAAATCCTGTCAAGACTTCCTCCACTGCTACGGGAACTACTAAAGCAGTCGGTTGTCGTCAACACTACCGCATTCGAAGGGGTCGAAAATGGGGCAGCAACCTATATAGGCTCTAAAACTGAAACTGCACTCCTCGACTGGGCCAACCGGTACTTCACACTGGGACCGCTAAGCGTCGAGAGGTCGAACTACCCTTTGGTGGAACTGTACCCATTCGACTCTCGCCGCAAATATATGGGCGCCGTGGCCAAGACATCAAGTGACAAGTACCGCTTATTTGTCAAAGGAGCTCCGGAGATCGTGCTGGAACAGTGCTCCACTGTTCTTGGCGAGCCTTTGGATCAGCTAGGACATGCTCCCCTGGACGCCACACGGAGGAAGGCACTGATGAAAGTTATATTGACATATGCGTCCCGCTCCTTGCGGACGATAGCAATCGCATATACCGAGTTTGACCTGTGGCCGCCGCCAAGAACAGCGAGCGCAAATCCGGACGTGTCTGACCAGCCACAAACATCAGATGTCTTTAAGCATATGACTCTCTTGTGCATCGTCGGGATCCAGGACCCAGTTCGCGATGGCGTACCTGTAGCGGTGAAAGATTGCCAACGTGCGTCGGTAGCTGTCAAAATGGTGACAGGCGATAACATCGAAACAGCAAGAGCTATTGCCAAGGAGTGTGGCATTCTCAGGGATGACGGTGTGGTAATGGAAGGCGCCCAGTTCCGCGAGCTCGGCAAGCAACAGCTACAATCAGCAGCCCAGCGTCTATGTGTTCTTGCACGGTCCAGCCCGGACGATAAACGCATCCTAGTCAAAGCTTTGAAGGAGCTCGGGGAGGTGGTCGCGGTCACGGGAGACGGTACGAACGATGCGGCAGCCCTAAGAGCCGCCGACGTAGGGTTTTCAATGGGCATTACAGGAACTGAAGTCGCCAAGGAAGCCTCCGACATAATCCTCATGGACGACAATTTCTCATCTATCGTCAAAGCCTTAGCCTGGGGCCGCACGGTAAACGACTCTGTGAAAAAATTCCTCCAGTTTCAAATTACCGTTAACATCACGGCTGTTATACTCACTTTTGTCTCGGCAGTTTCGGATGACGACGAAACTTCCGTCCTTAATGCGGTTCAGCTGCTTTGGGTCAACCTAATCATGGACACCTTTGCTGCGTTGGCTCTCGCTACGGATCCCCCAGTCTATACAGTGCTCGATAGGAAGCCCGAACCTAGATCCACACCATTAATCAATGTCACAATGTGGAAGATGATCATTGGCCAGTCACTCTATCAACTCACGGTTACATTCATCCTCCACTTCGCCGGGCCGGGTTTTCTGTATTATCCTGCAGACGAGCAGAAGACCCTGGTCTTCAACGTCTTCGTGTGGATGCAGATCTTTAAGCTTGTCAACAGCAGGCGCATCGACAACAAACTCAATATCTTCCAGGGCTTGCACAAAAATTGGCTGTTTATGCTGATGTTCACTATCATGGCTGCGGGTCAGGTGTTGATCGTGTTCATTGGCGGGGATGCATTCGTGGTGACAAGGCTGAATGGCGCCCAATGGGCTATTTCTTTAGTCCTAGGCTTCATGTCCATTCCGATGGGCATTCTGATACGACTTATTCCTGATATTGTGGCGGACACACTTATGCGGTGGATGGGTAAACTATGGCGGTGGCTCGTGCCTAAAGTGATCAGGGAGAGGAAATTGAGATCAAGGAGCCTGCTTCCAGTCGATGAGGCTGGCAAAGTGTTCCTCAGCGTTAGAGATGATCTGGCTTTCCTGAAAGCAATCCGTGGTGGTCGAGTCCGCTTGTTAGGGCAAGGTATCAAGCACCCCGTCGAGCTGATGCGTCGCTCATCGGCAACATTAGGATCATCGATTCCGCCAATACACGCCGCCATTGCCATGCCTGGCATATTGGCAGCCGGCCCTGGAGGACTTTCTCCATGCCATCCTTGGTCGCTTCGGTCGGAAGGCCCTGAGTCTAGCCTCGCTTTTCCTGAAAAGAGATCTCAGGAAGAAACATAACTCGCCGGAAGGATTTGCAACATTCGAGTGAGTTCAGGGAACTTGGGCGGGACTTACATTGGTTCGAACGTTGCTACACAGGCCATATTGAATCTGGAAATTGTTCCCTGGCATATTAGGCGACCAATCATTTCCCAATACCGCTTCAGATAGAGCCGAGGGCGTTGATCCTCTGTCCTCTTCACAGGAGCACGCATACATGGAACGCTGAGCTTTTTTATTCTTTCAGTCAACAGCAATTCTTTACAGATCGAAGGGGGTGCGGCAAGAGATGCGATAAATCTCAGCATCTGCACTATCTTGACGAAAGATATTTTGGGCCGGACGTGCGATCCCATGAAGGGTTCTAGCATGGCCACTTGCCTAGCGCGACGAACATCCAGCTTTCATTGCAAGACAAAGGATGCCATCGTTGGAAAGGAACAGAAGAAGTACTCGTATATTGCTAGGTGGGATGCTACAGATATCAGGCCTACCGCATCCTAAGACAGAGCATTTTAATGTTGTTGATTTAGATGGGGCCTTGAGACTGTTCGGGCACCGGATAAGTAGGAAGTTAGCAGGCTGAATAAGCCAACCACTGTACGATAATCCGACGGGAAAATCATTAAAAATACGCAACAGAATGCGAATGGTAGTTTGATGTAACTAAAACTACACTCCC
Organism: Exophiala aquamarina CBS 119918; assembly: GCF_000709125.1. NCBI lineage: Eukaryota > Fungi > Ascomycota > Eurotiomycetes > Chaetothyriales > Herpotrichiellaceae > Exophiala > Exophiala aquamarina. The sequence goes on along the minus strand of NW_013550549.1, from coordinate 46,340 downwards.
TGGGTCGAGCAAGGCGTACGGTTTAGTGGAGCTTAATGACGTTACAATCACCCGCTATGTACTGTGCTGCATTAAGAATCTAGATACGATTTTGCCTCGTCAACTCTTTCGGATGACTAAGTGGGACGTGGAAGCTTTCAAGGGGCGAAAGACGATTAATTCGCATGAGGATATTGAGGTTGCAGGAGTAGGCGCATCGTTATCAGCTTCGACGACTTTCTCGCAATCGGGCCTCCGCCGAAATTCAGTAGGTAAGTGATATACTAATGATGTACTGCAGAGCGGTAACATACGAACTCACCTATTGTAGATGTTTGCCTGCTCCACATCGGTCATCCCAGCCATGCCACTTATGAACCAGCTGCAACGCCAGTTCACCGAAATACAAGGTCTCTCCATGCGGCCGATGGTGATGTTGCTGGAGATGTGGTTTTCAATGTTCGGCGTCGCCATTGTTGCGCTGCCGCGCCATTCGCAGAGGGCTGCCACGCTCACCACGGTACATTCGTCTTTTGTTGTCGCGTCTAACTGCATCCTTCAGTCTTTGAGCCAGCTCCCTCAATGTTTACACTGGACCTACCACTCCAGCCCATGCAGGTACCTACTTGGCGGTCTAATCTCCACCGCTCTACACGACGTCCTAGTCGTATGTAAGCCGATGGAGATTAACGTGTTCCAACCTCCACTAGGTCAGACTTGCCCCGAGTACGCGGGGTCCGTTTGTTCATATGAGTTTCGGCAACCCTGTTGAATTATAACGCAACGGCAGACCGTCGTTACTGCCGCGTTGCCGGCGGCGACCAGTTTCTCCAAATCCGCGACATGGACTATGGCGATTGGTGGAGAAACCATTGCTTCCTTGTGGCATGCGTTGCATTCTTTCTCTTGTCCTTGAGTGATATACTAGTACTTCCATCCCATTGAGAAGGACGAGCCTTCTTCAATTGGGTGGCTGCAGCAGCTTGATTCTTTCAATCGACCACCTTTGATTGCCATCTTGTGCCTAGGTAATCCTCAGATATGGGAAAATGAATTTTGAGGTTAAGGGTGTCACGAGCGTCAATAGAGGCGGTTGCGAGGTCACAAACCTAGGTCAATAGGAGGATAAAGAAGGTCATGCGGCCGCCTTTAAGGGACCAAGATCTTGCTCGCAGCACCACCCACTATATTTGTATGCACAGAAATTTGGAGGATATGATTCGGGGAATTCAACACGATTTGACAGTTGAAGAATTCTGCTTATCGTACTTTCAATTAGTTGGCGTAGTCGTCAGCGGTGCAATCTCCTTCACCGCCTCGCTCTCCGATCTATCTTACTTATAATGCTCCTGAGCACCAGGTTCGGGAAGGGCGAGCATGCCGGACGATACCTCATACTCATGTGAATACTACAGCCTCTGCGTTTCTATTTTGCAGGTGTGTTTCCGAACCATGTATCGGGCGCCCATAAAGCAAGGGTCTTCTGATGGGGTCGCGGATCAGGCATTGGTGGAAATCTAAAATCGACTGCTTTACTGGCATTAATGCACAAAATAGCAAAGAGCTGTACAGGCATCAGAGGCATCTCAGGCGACGGAATTGATCTCTCTTCGCAAAACGGTATAAAAATGCCGTCGCCTACGGACATAATGACTGCATGGAATGCCATGAATATGACTGTTTGCTGAGTGGTTCATGATGCAGTTAGTTCCTCACAGAGTGGTCTGACTGATAGTAATCATAATACTACCAAGCTGGGTGGCTTGCTCTAATCCTCGAAGATCTCCTCATTCAGCTCTGATAACATAAAAACGTCATTTAACGCATCTCTTTTTTAGGATTAAATCTTGCAAGATCCGTATCGAACCCATTCAAGTTGGTCTGACTTAGATGTTTAGAACAATAACGAGTAGCTTCTTAGGCAGAAGGAGGAGCAGTGCTTCCCAGAAGTAGATTAACGCCACCGAATTCGTCGTTAAGCGGGAGCATAAAGCACTCTCAGAACTCAAATAATTATGCCGCAAAAGTTCTGTATCGTGGCCAAAGAGCGATTTGGTGACTTATAATACCTCGGATTATAATTCTGACGATTCCTATCTCTTGAGTATAGGCAGGTAAATTTTCCTGCTTTGTCTAGTGCTAGTCAGTAGCCGATATCCAAGGGCTAAATACGATCTAGGCGGTACTTACGAGCACGAGATTACGACGTCCACGCCGCATTCAAGCAATACGTAGCATTAGCAATATGGCGACATAACATACAGCTAGAAAAAACTTATAACGATATCGATATTCCTAAATTCGAGACAATTAGGCGACTAGTAAGGGCTACAGCCGAACTAAATTTACCGATTCAGGAACTCATACGGGTGAATATAGTAACCTCAATAAATAGGACGACGAGATGTTACATAAGTACCTATTATTGTATATATTATTTCCTAAGTAAAGGGAGAAGATATCCTTTATTGTATAAGGTGGACCTAGCATTATCCAGCGTATTCCTCGCGGCCGAGTATATAACACAATTTATGTAGCCATTTAATGCAGAGCTACAGCACTAATTTAACACTACTTCTATAAATATTATCGATTTATTAAATGTAAGCATTCTAACCTTCTAGAGGATGTAGAAGCTACGTAGTACTACTAGTAATATAGAGATAACTTACTATATATAAGTATAATTATACCGTAGCGCAGCGGCACATCACGGCTATTACCTTACCCTAACTATATTAAGGTTAGACTATTAGCGCTCCTTCTTTCTTCTCTACGATCTAGAGATTTATAACTCTCTAGTTCGAACCTACAACGACAAGGAAAACTATAGTTCTTAGCTATTACGAGAGCGCTGAAGTTTTATACCAAGAGCTAGGCCCTGAAAACGTGCCGAAAGGCTTTGGTGATGACCTAAAATGGGAATTCGGAGAGTTCCCCAACCTTAGTTCGGATGCTAAGTTGTTAAGTAAAAAATTAGTTGATTGGTGGGTCCAAGACCCTTTACGGTTCATAGGTGGCCCGGGTGAGAAGAACAGGATCATTGCTGTTGGGACCGAGCATGGTAGGTTGAGAAGAGGTAGGTTATAGGCTAGGATATAGAAGTTTCACTTAAAGGCTCAGCAAAATTTGTGTTGCTGTAGTATTATACGTTGGGCCAGCTGCAAAGTTTCTCTCTAGACGCTGGTAGTCTATATAGAGTCCTATGTCTTTAGGGCATTATCTCACCGGATTTAGCACGCCTCTTTATACATACTATTTAGCTTGTGTCCAATTATCACACCAATAATAAATCTGCTTACCGTGTGTCTAGTAGCTCACGCCGACTAGTGCCACTGTCACTGGCTTTGATGCATATCGACAGGTAGTTAAAGACTAAATTAAGGATGGTGGCGTGGAAATGAAGATGGATATAACAGCCAGTCAACTCTCAAGCTACAGCGATCCAGCGAAGCGGTTTTCGCTCATGAAGCTCTATTTTATCTGCCTTCTCTTAGGTAACACCTTAACGGCAAGGGCTGTGATCTTCTCCGACTAAGCCATGTCCTGTGCGCTAATGAAGGACGGTATGCCCTTAATCATGACCATTCTGACCAGCTCATGTACAAGGATACCAACCAAATTCTAGATGCAAAAGGTTACGTATGCTCGACATCAGCGTCGAGAAATCCCAATTTATGAGTATCTCTACCTATCGGCATACTCCAAATGTGGATGGCTTGCCTTTCTGACAGCTGGAGCTGGGACTTTCTCATTTGTTAGAGGGTAGGTCAATACCGATTACACTTCAAAAATTCGAACAAATTATGCAACGAGATTCCTAACATCATGAGTAGCAATCCCAAAACGTAAAATGGCTTTAGCACCCAACACTTTCTTCTACAATACGTCTAAATGTGGAGGAATGACTGGAATAACCCGCTTTTCGATCTTGGCGAGCAAACCTTCTTTCGAGGCGATGTTAGGAACACAACCTTCAGATTAAAAAACACCTTCGCTCTCGAAAAAGATTTCTTTTTTAATATGATTTCCCTAATGAGCCAGGCTGAGTGGAATTCCTAGTCCACCTGTAGCATCTATACTGGAAGTGACAGGGTTCTTAGATTTTCATAGTACAGAAGGTGGGGGAAGTGGCAAAGGATACATATCTACTCTCCGTTTTCGAACTCTTTTACTTGTTTTAAGGTTGTGAAATAGCACAGTTTGCGGCAGTCAATAGTAATAGTTCTCTTTTCTTCGAACAAAAAAATGCCTAGTCAGCTGTTACGTCGCGCGCACGAGGTCGCCGACGACGCATATTGTGATGTGGCGTGACCATCACATTCGGGCTTTCCCAGTTCGGATTCCACGCCCGGACCAACTAATGGGTCTAACCGAATTCGGTGACACACCTCGCCCCTGCACAATTGAGGACGAATGCAATAAACTACCTGGGATAATGCCTCTGCGATATGACTTTTCAACTATCCTGTATCGAACTCGAATGACGATGCACTCCGCAACACGCAGACTAGTGCTTCCTCAGGCTCGGTCTTAGATACTGTGGACACCGGAAGTAGATGATGTGCCGATCTTCCAGGACTTTCCGGGATTAAAAATTTGTCTCGTGTTGATTGTTCAAAGTCGAATGAGCATTCCCTAAATAGATCAGGTGGCGTCAACCTTGTTAGGTTTGTCTTAATTGATGGATTCTCTATTAGTATATAAGCCGCTTTCCAACCATTTTAAGCAATTCCTTTCACTCTTCCTCCGTCATCCACGCATAGTATTCCGAACAAGACGATTATCTAGAAACTTCTCGAAGACAGCCATGCATTCTGCTCAACAACCCAACACCATCGTCATTGTTGGAGGCGTCGCCGGTGGCATGTCATGTGCGACCCGACTACGACGTCTGGACGAGAAAGCAAACATCATAGTCTTGGAGAAGGGTACATACGTGAGCTACGCTAACTGTGGGATTCCTTACGCTTTAGGAAATGTGATCAAGGGTGAAGCTAAGCTGCACCTCCAAACGGCGGAGAAGATCGCGAGTTGGTTCAACATTGATGTCAAGACCGATGCAGAACTCGTTGCCATCGAAAGAACAAGCAAGCTCATTCGAGTGAAATATCGTGTGAACGAAGGTTGCGGATCTACAGGCGCTACGGAGCATATAAGATATGATAAGCTTGTGCTGGCACTCGGCGCTGAATCTTTTAAACTGCCCATCAAAGGAATCGACTCGGGACATGTTTTTACTCTCCAAACAATCCCGGATTTGCAACATATTCAGTCATATATTGCGACAAACAAATGCCAAAATGTGGCAGTCATTGGAGGAGGATTTATTGGACTTGAAGCAGCAGAGAATCTCCGCCTGCTCGGTACAAACGTTACAGTCCTCGAGTATTTGCCCCATGTCTTCCCCCCAATTGACCGTGACATGGCAGAGCCTCTGCATAAGGAAATGGAACGCAATGGCATCCACCTTGTCTTGAATGCCCGAATTACCGAAATAACCTCCAGCCAAATTCTACTAGACAAGACTAGCCCAGTTAATGCGGATCTCGTCATTCTCGCTGTAGGAGTACGTCCACGCACAGCTGTTGTGGAGGATGCAGGGATCTGGGTTGGCAAAGCAGGCGTCGTCGTGAACGACACGATGCAGACATCTGATCCCGACATCTACGCCGTTGGTGATATGGTCGAAACTCCGCACTTAGTATCTGGCCAAATGGTCAAAATCGCACTTGCTGGTCCTGCAAACCGACAAGGCCGCCTAGCCGCTGATCATATTTGCGGATTGAATAACAGCTATCGTGGAAATGTTGGGACAGCTGTATGCAAAGTCTTTGATTTGACTGTTAGTACTGTCGGTCTTTCAGTTGAAGCATTGAAAGCTATTGGGCATGGCGATAAGACGAGATATCTCATAATCCATCCTGCACACCATGCCGGGTACTATCCAGGAGCCGAGCCAATGGTAATAAAGGTTGTTTTCGAAGATGGTTCGGGTCGTTTACTTGGTGCTCAAATTGTGGGCAAGGAAGGAGTCGATAAAAGGAATGATCTACTTGCAATGGCGATTCGAGGAGGCCTAAGCATCGAGGATTTGGAACATGTGGAGCTTGGATACTCTCCTCCTTATGGTGCAGCAAAGGATCCAGTCAACATGATCGGTTTCGTCGGTGGAAACATCCTCAGAGGACTAGTACAGATGATAAATGCTGAAGACCTTATCGACGATCTTAGATCCGACGGCTTGGAGAAGTACCAAATCATCGATGTACGATCTCTGGAAGAGTTTCGTCAAGGTCATATGGTTGGGGCTATTAACATTCCAATCGGTGATCTTCGAAAATCTCTGGCGTCTCTCGACAAAGCCAAGAAGTTGTTGGTCTATTGCTGGGTGGGATACCGCGGGTATCTAGGTTATCGGATATTGAAACAGAATGGGTTCGAAGTTGTTAACCTGAACGGTGGGTTCAAAGCCGTATGTATAGGAGGATATAATGCTCTAGTAGAGACAAAGTAATATATAGTTGGTAGTATTCTATGACAGAGTATATTTAACTTCGAGGTCAGCCCCTATTCTAAGGGAAGATTTCTCCTAACACGATAATTAAGTCGTCCTGAAAATAATATTTACAACTCGTCGAATGTTAACTAAGAAAGCTCTTTGACTCAGGAGATATGTACAATCGGAACCTTATACTTATTACATAGGAAACCTTAGGCTATTCCTAACAAAAAAAATACGAATCCTATGTAGGAAGGGTAGATTACCATCTATAGTTTCTATCCTCGGTATACCTCTCCTCTATTAAGAGTATTAAATTTTGTGTAATACCTTCTAGCTTATTTATACTAATAGTTAACTTGTTATATTAACCTTAGTAGGCTACGAGGTTTAACGGACTTTATCTATTATAGTATATAGAGACCTCTTAATTAGATAGTTATGAGCTAAGGATACTATAGAGTCGAAAATTAATGACCGCTTTATATCGCCGTCGTATGAACGTATAGATAAAGTTCTAAAGTCTCGCTAAAGAAAGTAAATAAGCACTATCTAACGTGTAAGAATTCAAACGACGTACTACCGACACTAACTAGATGATCGGCCCAGCGAGATATGGTCCCTTTACGAAGAAGGTGCAAGTCCGGGAAATAGAACAACAGCATACAGAAGGAAAGTATACCGTTGTAGATCCTGTAGCAGGAGGTTGAATTTGTTTCGTTCGCCGTCACATCTATATCAAGAGGAAAACCTACAATGTAATCCATAAAGTAAAGTGGAGTTTGCGATCCTAGGCAATAGCACGCAAGAGTCTTAGTTTATGGATTATCCTGGCTTTGAGCAACTCACCAGCGTAAATTCCACAGAGAGTTGCATTAATATTCTTCCACGTCCAGTTGACCTTACCGTCAGAGTCATCTCTTTTAGCAGCAAGGCGCTTTTTGTCTGCTCTGCCGTCTCTGACATGGTGGTCTGGAGGTCTGACTATTGAATCTTTATCTTCGACATAAGGTTCCGCCAAGTATTTATCATGAGTCATGGTTACTCTACACTAGGCGAGATTCTTGCAGCCAGCGTAGTTCTCGGTGAAAGTTGAAAATCCTGTCGAAGGTCTAGGTCGCCACTCTAAGGGGAGTATTATACACGTATAGCTTTCTGAAAGGACCCATAGGAAACATATTCGCTGGACGTGGAATATCCGGATCTAGACGTTCAAAATATTTCCTAAATCGCTGGGCATATTGAATTTGACACAAGAGAGTCTGGAAAGCGGGAGTTAGACTTAGTGAGTCAAGCCATCTACCGCTATCCCCAGTCAGGAAAACTATCCTAAGATCAGATCTGTCGCAGTCATCCGGTTGGGCAAGATATTTCAAGAGACATTGTTCTGATGGTTGCAGCAAGGCCAGCTAACATGAATGGTGTGAGTCCCACCGTTAATAATTTACTATGGGGATTGGTTGGAGCCGCACTACGCTGAAGGGTTGCCAACAGGAGCTTACGGAGAAATCGATTACTATCCCTGTGATCCCACTGCTGAGAACGAGATAGCTTGTTTACTTCTCCGCATTTTCGTTCCAAGGATCTCCGCAGGAGTCCGCTACAGCCGAGTCAGCTCTAGCACTAACAATCCTGTGCATAGCAATTTTCAACTTAAAACATGATTACACTTCTACGCGGAATGGAGATGAGAATGTACGGGTCCACAGCGATCACCGGTATTTGTTTGCCCTGGGTACTGCACCTAGCGAAAGATGGCGAATAAATTAAATGAGTAGCCGGTTCTACTAAGACTGCCTATTGGGCTGCTGTACTTGACACATGAGAAATGTTAGCGTTTGAAGACCAAAACATAATCATTACTGGTGGTTCTTCTGGTATCGGCCATGCCATCCTACTTCTGCTTGCGGAGAGGGGAGCAACCGTGTGGGCATCAGATCTTTCCCAAACCCTCCCAAGGACATGAATGGGTGGATAACCGAGGCAAGGTACACTTCCAGGGCAATCTGGACGTGGCCGACCGCTCAGCCTCAATGAAATACATCGACGGGGTGGTAGCAGCGACAGGTCAACTGGATGGCTTGGTTGAGGGGGAATTGCATCCGATGATATATATGATCGGATGCTCGATGCCGACATTGGAAGTACATGGACATTCGGTACATATGCGCATCAGCTCATGGCGAAGCAAGAGCCCCGCGGATCTAATGGTTCTAGAAGAAACATTTTCAACATTGCTAGTGGTGCTGGGACGCGTGGGGTATCTCGTCTTGCTGCCTCATGTGCTATGAAACATGCGGTAATAGGTCTAGCAAGAGCCTGGCACCAAGATTTTGGCAAGAATAATATCCGTGTGCACGCTGTTGCTCCAGGTGGGTCGGTAGTCCTATGGTCTCTTGGATTTTCTCCCAGTCTGATCATGTTGAAGGCACGACTGCAACTCCAGCCTACATCAAGCGCGTATAGAGAGGCAGGATTTTTTGAGCTGACGCCAAAAAATCCTTTGGGACGGTCAGCTCAGCCAGTTGAGATCGGTAGAGCCGTTGCTTTTCTTCTTTCAGATGAACCTAGCGGTGTAGGTAGCGAAATCCTGCCCGTCACCGGGGGATATACTTGAAGCGGTTTGAGGTCATTGTTTGGCGGTACTGTCTTCAGGTGGAGTAGCTGGTGAAGCGGCGCGTGTCAACTCCGCGATTGGACACATAACTAAATAATAGACTTTGAAGAACCGAGCAAGAGTTAATCCTAACCGACTCCAAGATGCCATCTAGGCCAGAGCACCCCCAGACCGTGAGTATATCCCTGAGGAAGAGTGTCTATCCTTGCTCTAACAAGCTTTGGAACTTGCTAATAGATTAGACAAGGCTAGCCGGGTTACACGGCATGAGAGGCAAGAAACCAATCAGTTTCAGGACGCTTGATGAGGAGAAGGTAAGGCCAAAAAGAATGGCAGGGATAATAATCTCTGGCTGACTAGACTCAAATCCTTAGCTTCTCTTCCCCACCAAACAACGTTGCACGCATCAGATGTGGCTCGGATGGAGCCTTTCAAGATATAAGATAGCTGCGAGGTGTTGAACCCCTTCCACGGCAGCCACATGGTGTCGGATTTGTTGTTTCTATTGACCTCCAGAACATTAACGTTGCCATCATGATATCTAATTTTGAAGAGAAATATTTATCCTTTTTTTAATATCACTCACGACCTTAGAAGGTGAAGATAATACATGTTGGATCAGGAGCTTTAGGGCTGCTGCTAGCATACAAAGCTGAACAGCAGTTAAACAATTACTCTCTGATATGTGATGAAAATCTGTTAGCCCCCAATCGACGAGCCGTTCGCGGACAAGTTTAGAGCTAATAAAGGCTTCTATTTCTATCGATAGAAACGACTTCATTGGAAGAACTTGGTACGAGAACAAATATCCTGGATGCGCCTGTGACGTCCCTACACTCACCTATACATATACCGTTGAGACGAACTCGGAAAATTCTAACTTCTACTCCTATTCAGAAGAGGTTCAAACCTATTTTGAGCGATTCCAGGAGAAGGATAAAATGGCAAAGTACATCCATTTAAACACAGAAGTCAAAGCCGTGACTTAGGGTGGATCTAAAAGGGAATGTGAGTTGGAACACGGAATCTGTGTCTTAAGAGGCATTAGATCTAATCTTTTCTAGAAGAGAAGGTAAGGCTGCTGGCTCCCACATCCAAACATCACTATATTGCGATAGAGAACGAAACTTCCGCAACGACCCTGGTTTCCACCTCGCCTACCGCAAGAGATTGAATCTGCTCTTACCCAAATGTTCCCACTATTTTTGCGGGGAACCGAGTTGAACAAATCAGCTCGAGAGAACTTCAGAGAGATCATGTTAGGCAGGCTCGGACCAGGACACGAAGATTTAAAGGCAAAATGATTCCGACATGGCCTCCTGGTTGTCGTAGACTGACACCAGGCGAAGGTTATCTTGAGACTTTGATCCAAGACCACGTCGGTGTCATACATGGCAAGATTATCAGGTTTACCGAAAATAGACTCGTGACGGCAACCGGAGAAGAGCTGAATTTTGATATCATTGCGTATGCCACGGGGTTGGCCATCTCATATATACCACATATTGGTATTATGGGAGAAAGGGAACGACGATGCAGGAGGAATGGTCTGAGACGCCAAACACCTATCTGCGTATTGTAGCACCAAATTTCCAAATTACTTCGTTGTAATAGACCGACGCGGTAATTGGGGACAAGGATTTAGGTTACCTTCTGTAAGAGTCATTGCTGTGCTGATTTATCTCCGTCCAGTAGCTTACGTTAATATTTTTGATGACAACACGAAGTGCAGCTTGAATATGCCCTCGGGTGCGTTAGAAAGATGCAAGAAGAGGGAATTACGGCACAAAAACTTGTTTATATGATTATTCAGAAAGAAGTTATCCAACTAATTCAACTGCTGTGGGACAAAGCTCGCCCATATAATGAGAAGAAAGTGTAGTACCAAGGACGAGGACCAAAGGGACCATGATTAGGTGCACGGCTGGAGATTGAAACGGGAGGCAGTCCACGGTAGCTACTTGCACGGGATATTGGCGTATGAGCAAGATTCGCGTCAAACCTATGCTACTCTTTAGTAGAGATGATTGACGTGATTAAGCGCCACTTTCAGGTAGTGATCAGCTAATCTATGTGGATCCCTCCAGAACGCCAATGCAAGCACCCTACAAGCCTATCACGGATCATATCATAACGCCAACGTAGGTATGCACCTAATGAAGTAATCGTAGTCCGTCATTAAGGCAGTCGTAGTCACGATGACTAAGATGGCCGCGTAATACTCCAACTTGGTTGAATTGTGCCTATACAAGACCGAGGTTGGATCAATGAATGCGATTGTCGCCAGGTGTATCTAAATATTATCCCGGAAAGGGCTCGCAATCAGGTTTCATTGGGCTTAGAAATTACTCATGCACACTTAAGTGATAATTGTCTACATTACTGGCTATCCGAGGCGGATGCAAAGTCCGTAGTGGCAAGAGGCTGGGGTCAACGTTTTCCTCTCCACGGAGTGGATAAAGGTTGGGTTATGCTATATGCACTTCGGACTACGGATGAGGTTGAAGACATTAGATGCATTGTAAGAGCTGGGATTGCTTAAGTCACCGGTGGTAACGTCCAAGTGTCCGAGGTTTCTCAAATCTAATGAGAGCATCAATATAGCCCAGAAATATCAGTCACGACCTACATGTCTAAAGTCTCTCACAAGATTCTTCTCGAGACAGTTGTTAGTTCTTGTTCGTGGGAAACCAAGGTCACGTTTTAACTGTATGGGTGCACATTCTTTTAGCACATAAGGAGCGAGCTTTTAATTGGCGGACAGGCCACCAGCCCAATATCAATTAAAACAAGACAAGGATGATAGAGTACGTATCGGAAGATTCACGCTCCCAACACCTCTCTAGCGAGTGTGACGGCAGATATAACATGACCGGCTTATTCTTGTCGAGGTCTCAGGCTTCTCAGAGAATTCATAGCGCGATGGCTCGACAAGGTCGGAGGTAGAGGAGGTATCGCCATAGCCCCGAGGGAGTCACAGATCTAAGCTCGATCGTTTTCCAATTTACAACCTAGGGGGTAAATTTATGGGTATTTAGTTGCCTCAGCAAGTAGACTATTGATACGAAACTTTTAGCTCCTAGTTCGGTCTTGGTCGCTGGTATTAACTCTCTTCGCAACTCACGAGTGCACAACATTCATCTACCGACTAAAAACTCTTAGTCGTCATTTTTGTGGAAGGGAAAGTCACGAACCTCCGGGTGCATAGATTGTTGCTGCGCCGTCAACTGGCAGGTTCACGCCACTAACAAACGCTGCATCGTCTGAGCAAAGATAAACCGCAGTATTTGCAACATATCCTAACGAGCTGTTGCTCTTTAGGGCTGAGCCCAACGGAAAGGCGGCTTCGAACTTTGCACGGTTCTCTGGGGTATCCTCAACACCCATAAATGACTGTGCACTAAACGGAGTTTAGCATATTCCACGGATCGAAGCTAATGAACCCACAGGTCTGTGTAGGCAAGTATAGGGCACACAGAGTTTACTCGGATTCCTGAATGACCATACTCTGACGCGAGGCCCTCCGTGATCTAAGCCGTTTCAGGTCAGTCTTGACTCTTCAACAATGAGTCTACCGTACCTTATTCACAAAAGCCTTCGTACCACCATACCACACCTGTTTCAATGTTAGTGAGCGTACTGTTCTTAAATGCATGAGAGTCTTTACCAGGCCATTCTTTACTCTTATTCCTCCCACAGAGCTGACATTAAGAATTATGCCGGCATTTTGTTTCAGGAAGTGTGGCATGATGACCGCGACGCTGAGGAAGATGGATTTCATATTCACGTTGATGACCTTATCATACTCTTCTTCCGTCACTGTATGGGAGTCCTTCTTTGCATATGTTGTCCCAGCATTGTTGACCACAATATCGATCTTCCCAAACGTTTTCAATGCAGCGTCGCACATCTTCACCCAAGATGCCTGACTGGTGACATTTGTTTTATGAAACAGTGCAGCTTCTTGGCCGTGTGCTGACCTGATTTCCCCTTCCACCTTGCCTCCTTTCTCCGGATTTATGTCTGCAATGACAATACGTGCACCTTCCTCGGCAAACCGCTTCGCTATTGCTTCTCCAAACCCATGACCGGCTCCAGTTATGACGCACACTTTCCCTTGTAACTTTGCCGACATCGCTGTTGCAGGTTGTAAGCACTCACTGACGAAAAAATTAAATGAAAATATCTAACTATTCTAAGTAATGTGCGTTTATGTCTGCATCGTGTGGCGTATGGTCCGACATTCTCTGTGGTACGATATCCCCAACTTCCACTTCTCCAAACCTAAGAGATAGTCAGCGCCTAGTGAACCTTAGGATTACTAGGGCGTCCACTTCTCCACAGCAAGTGCGAGATCAAGTCGGTGTGGTTGTAGCCAGACAAAATACATCCACCTCAAGCCCCATCTCGTCTAACATCGTTCTGCGGCATATATAAGATATCCTTGAGATTCGAGGATTAATTAGTCTCAGCAACAGGTGAGAAAACAATAGGAATGCGGCAAAAGCCTACCTTACAACAGGTCCATTCCTCCATCCACGCTAGTAAGCTAGGGAATTAGCAAAAAACTAAGCCTCATTGATTTAGCTTACACACGAACAGAAGTCGTTTGAAAGCCACCTACGCCTCTAGATCAGAAAAGCACCTATTGTCTCTTATTGCTCGTCTGTAATGTACAATTTTGATGGCCTAGTCGCGCCGCTTAGACCTGAAATTCAACCTACTAATAGCTCGCGATTCCAGATATCGATATATTGCCACGCCGATTGGTACGTTCTCGATAGGAGTTTCCCAGTATCATCATCACCTAAAAGGTTTTGGCTTAAAGTTTCGGGGGTTGAGATCTTAATCTGAGGTTACATTCTTCTTTCATGATTCAACACTCAACCTGAATGTTTCAAGTTGGGCATCAAAGCATGATATCTTGAAGACGGGTAGAACTAATCACAGGCGAACAGAGCTGTCGCGGATGTGTTCCAGAATTAGCATTCGGTTCGCAAGCCTAAGACTATATGGATTATCGATCTGGAGTCTTACAAAGTATCTGTTGGTTACCGCCGCTTGAAACATAACACGGGGTCGGTCAGCTAGACGCGTAACATTTTCGACGGTACTAGCATCTTCTTCCACTACAAGACACTTTCAGACCGGGAAAGGTTGTTCGGCAATATGGTTGGAGAAGGAAAGAAGACATCAAGTCAGGGTTTTCGGGTCCCTGGTTAGCCTGTAGAGGTGGGCCCATGATCCACCCCTTGGTATAACATAGGCTATAGCCCGCAGATTAGGCAGGGTTCCCCGCGGGGTTCTGGAGCAATTCTCCAAGTGGTGCTGACGAAAAATGACACTAGCGTATTCTCTGTGTTACTCCGCTAATTTCTTCTCAGATACGCGTATAGCCACGAGTATTACTCTCCCGTGCTTGGTTAGGTCTTAAATCCGACAGAGGCTCCTCTCCTCGCACTGCGATATCCGAGTAATGAAAGAGGGAAACAGTGTCAGTGAATTCTTTTGCCGGCACTAGTGCAAAACTGCATCTCCATTATGCCAACAATCAGATCAAAGAACCTTGTCCCTGGACATGCGAGGCCATAGCCTCGGCTCAACTATCAGATTTCAGATATTTCCTGCATACCGATGTCACGCACACTCTAGGCTAAAATGATGAGTTTCAGTATAGTACAGCTTAGCATAACAGCTGCTGGACAACTATCCATCGAGTATCTAGCTCCTACTAGGCCGACTAGTCAGGGCGATATGGAGTTGATACATAACTTATATACATAAATGCGTTACAGTTTATCACTATTTGAAATCTCATCGAGCCCTCGTTTCCGTGCCCCAAAATTTTAGTTACTACTAACTTATTCCATGGCACACTACACACCCTCGACGCCCCTAGAGCCGGTAGTTCGTGCACTACTCTCCAACTCTCTTCCCTAGGTCCATCAATACCCCCCCTATTCCCCCATTCCCCCATAAACTCAATCTCTTTCCTTCTTAGTATACTTCTACCCCCTTGGCTCCTACAGCGGCGGTCACGCTGCTGCGAAGCGACCAGCCTATACGCCATCGCTCACGGTCCCGCTTCTAAGATTCTTACCGCCTGTATACCCTGTTCTCCAACACATTAATGAGCTATAAAGAACTAACGCCTAGCGTTCTCCGCGAGGACCGTCTCCAACTCCCTCACCTTATTCGACTCCGAAAGGATCTACTTTCGCCTCGTGGCAGCGTAGAGGGAATATAAACCCCCCATCAGCTCTACGAGTCTATTTATACCTTTTTCGATCTCTATCGTTTCTATGTGTATCCACCACTCGAAGTTGCCTCATACTTCAACATGGGCTTGTTCAAGCATGGCAGAGGGAACGCGATCAGCCCCTCGCACTCCGCCAAGGCCAACACATACAACTTTTATGTCGTCTTCTTCAGCGCATTAGGCTCATTTACGTACGGATACAATTCATCGATTATCGGTTCCGTCTTTGGTTTACCCGCATTCTGGGACTACTTTGACATTTCTCTCACCGGACCCAATGCTAAGGAGGGAAACGATATAATCGGCGGTAAGCGCAAGGAGGTTCACTGGCATTGCAGACGTCTGACAATAAGAATTAGCTGCCAATGGCCTGTTCGCTGGGGGAGGCATTATTGGTGCTCTCATTGTTAACTGGATCCTCAACAGACTCGGCCGCTGCAAGTCTATTCAGATAGTCTGTGCTATCTGCGTTATCTCGGCCGCCATACAGGGCGGTGCGGCTCACGTTGGCATGTTTCTTGCTGGACGTTTCCTGAATGGTGTCGGTGTCGGTATGATGCAAGTCACCGTGCCTGCGTACATGGTTAGTCGTTCGACCTGCGAGGTGCAACTCTACTGACGTGCAGTAAAGTCGGAGTTGTCGCCTGCAAAGCAACGTGGTCGAATGACGGGTAAGCAGCCTTTCTAGAGTCGCTTTCCGTTTCGACATCGTGCTAACCTTTAGGCGAGGTTCACACGGGGTTCTCATTGTCTGCGGCTACGTAAGTATATATCTGCAACGCATTTATGTGTGCTGGGGATCTGACTGACGCCTTCAGGGGTCGGCCGCTTTCACCGGCCTAGGCTGCTATTTTGCAACGCCTCAAGTGCAGTGGAGGCTTTGTCTCAGTCTACAGATTGTAGCGCCCCTGATCCTGCTGATAGGCTCGCCTTGGTTGCCCGAATCGCCTCGTTGGCTCATTTCGAAGAGCAAAGAACGCTATGCGCTTGAGATTCTTCAAAAGCTGCATACTCGCCCAGATGATCCATCAGGTCTGGCAGCCAAGGAGGAATTTTACCAAATCTCCAAACAGATCGAGCTGGAGAATGCGACTGGTGTGCACGGAATCTGGGGCATGCTCAAGCGTGCTTCGTATCGCAAGCGAATATATTCCGGCCTGCTGGTGCAGTACGTCTTGATTTCGTCGATTTGTGAGATTCTGCTAACACGCTCGGCAGATGCGCTGCTCAATCGACCGGTGTGCTCGTCATCAACAATTACCAGGTCCTTTTGTACAACAATCTTGGCCTGTACGGGTGGCTACCACTCCTACTTTATGCTATCTATACCTCGTGGGCTGCATTTATGAACTGGGTCAATGCCATGCTCCTCGATCGTCTTGGGCGGATTCCCATCATCACCTTTGGCCTGACCGGCTGTATTTGCATGATGATCGTCGAGACTGCCATGGTGGCCACTTATGCGGGAACATCCAACAAGGGTGGCAATGCAGTGGGTGTCTTATTCTTATTTCTCTTTGTGACCTTTTATGGAGGCAGCCAGGACGCCAGCAGCTACGTGTACTGCAGCGAAATCTTTCCAACCGGTGTACGAGCCCATGGACTAGGCACTTCGATTGCTGGTCTTTTTGCGTCGACGCTGCTCTACACTGAGGTCGCACCGACTGCATTCGCCGAAATTGGATGGAAGTAGGCGTTTTGTCTTTGCTCTTATCATCTATAATTCCCTTTGCTAACGGTTTTTAGATATTACCTAGTCTTTATTATTGTTCCGGCCGCCTGCCTTCCATTCTTATGGCGCCTCCCTGAAACTAATGGGCTCTCGCTTGAGGAAATTGCTGCGAAATTTGGTGACGAAGTTGCTGTTGACCTCTCCTATCTCGACGAGGAGCGCCGGCGCGCGCTTGACGAACGCCTATTGGTAGTTGGTGTCGATATTACTAGGTCGCCGCCGAGTGAGAGCCGGGGCGAAACTAAGGAGACTACCATGGTGTTATAAACTAGATCACCGGAAAGGTCGCTAAGGATAAGCCACCTATACCTAAGAGAAAAATAGGGAAGTTAGCAACATTACGTAACCTTAGACTATAGTAGATTACGAACTAAGTCTCCGGGCTAGAAAATAACCCGGCTGTTACGAACTAGGTCACTTGAAAGGTTGCTAAGGGAATCAAGGCACCTGCCTAGGGAAGGAAGTTAGCCGATGGAGAACGAGGCTATATTACGTGACTAGGTAGGGCTAGATCTCCTAGATCCCTTAGATCTTATAGATCTCAAGAGATCCAGGGAGAGCCATAAGATCTAGGGAGAGCTACTAGTAATATATATATATACGCTTACTACCCTCGTTAAGATAGAATATAGTTAACTTCGTTAGTAATCCTATACCTATATTTAGGATATAGTCCGACGATTAAATATTCCCTTTATTATCCTAGTTAACACTCTTATATCTACTCTATAAAGGAACTCTACCTTAGTTAGAACTACTTATAGCTCGGATTATAATATATATCCTAAAATATAGGTATAGGATTATTAAGACTAAGCGATACTATTAGGCAATAGGTCCGTAAGCCCTTGAGGATCGCTCAAAAAGACTAGAATCTCGCACGAAGTACGAGGTGTCCGGGGGACAAGGTTTAGGATCTATTGTGGAAGTAGCTAAAGACTGTAGAAAGAAGGAGTAGAATATATAGTCGCTTCCTATCTTATTGAATGACTTAAGATCTATCTAAGTAAAGGAGTATAGGCCTGTTTTATATAGGCGTAGGCTTCGTTATAATATCTCGTAAGTACGAGAGTAATTGCCGAGTATTCGTAAATACGAGTTAACTCCTAGGATGCTTAGAAATCAAGTTAAGTGATTTCTAATCCTATAGAATAGAATGGCGTTTTATAGAATCTTCCGTAAGGCTTAAGTATAGCCTTGCCTAATGGATACCACGTGATCCTAGCTTATATAAGCCTAATCACGTGACTAGGCGTTAATAGGGTATCGCTTAGTCTTAACACGAGGTATTCTCGGACCTATTAGTTATATGCTTGCTAGGAAGCCTCTTAGGGTATTCCTAATAGATACCCTATAAACGCCTAGTTACGTGATTAGGCTTATATAAGCTAGGATTACGTAGTATTCATTAGGTAAGGCTATACTTAAGCCTTACGGAACATTCTATAAAACGCTATTCTATTCTATAGGATTAGAAATTACTTAACTTAATTTCTAAGTATCCTAGGAGTTAACTCGTATTTACGAATACTCGGCTATTACTCTCGACTTACGAGATATTACGAGGGAGCCTACGCCTATATAAAATAGGCCTATACTCCTTTACTTAGATAGATAAAAAAAAAAGTTATTCACTAAGATAAAAACTACGATACATTTTAATCTTTTAAGTCTAGCTACTTCTACTATAGATCTAAACCTTGTCCCTCGGACACCTTCTAAGTAGGTAGGTTTTAATTAGTACTAATAAGCGATACTAAATATTAGGCACTACTCGTGCTAATAGGCAGGACTACTAGTAGAGTAGTGTAAATAGTCTCAATATTAGATCTATCTCTTAATTACAAGTAATACCTTGACGTGTCTATCGTAGTAAGCTTAAAGCATAAGGTTCCCCTGAGACCCGCATACGGTGAGCAGCTCTTATATACTGGAGTCTCGGCGTTCGCTTAGCGGCGCTTATCCGTTCCTAATACTAAAGCGGAGTAAAACCTTATACTTATAGCTATTTTCTAGTATCTTAAGGTCTTCTCCTCCTCTTATTATATTATCTAATACTATCTACTCTCTTTCTACGCGTATAATCGTATAATTCGATACCTATAACCTTAACTACGTAAAGGAGGGCCCCTAGATAAGTCGTAAGTAACTAGCGGAGGAGGAGACCTCGTCCTAGTTAATATCTTTAACTACTAAATTAATCTTTAGGATAAGGATTATTTAATAACTCTTCTAGTAGTAACTAGTCGTTTATTAGCTCCCTAACGCTATTATAATAGAACTATAAGAGTATAAGTAACTTAACGAAAACACTAAGATAATCGATTAATTACTATATAGTCCTTAGAATATCGACTATAAGAACTTAAGGAGTCTAAAAACCTCGTATACGATTCGTATAGCTCCTAAGGTCTTATATATCGTACTCCTTAGTATTTTAGGACTAGTCTTAGTATAGAATAAGTACTTCTAGAGTCTATCGTAGTCCTATTTCGTAATAATTATCCTCCTCCCCCGAAGTATACTCGTCTTCGAGTATAGAAGTAGTAGGTAAAAAGTAGTATTCTAATATAGCGCTATATACGTTCTATATTAATATTAAAGAAAACGTAATATATTTCTCTAATCTTAGGGTCGCTCCTAATCCTAACTTATTCTACTCTTAGGAATTATTTCGTATTTACTTTAGTTTACTTAATCCTAGCGAAACTTCGCGTACTTCTTATATCCTAGTATAGTATATATAGTAAGCTATACCTATAAGGTTAAACTTTTTAATTATTTAATCTTAGCTATTTAATCTTCTTTAAGGTCTTAACGATTAGTCTCTAGATAAGGAGTATATTAACCTTCTTCTACTCTATCTATCTTTTTCTTTTTTTATATTTCTTATTCCTTAAGACCTCTCCCTCCTTAGTAAGTTCTATAGTTAGCCCTCTACTTTTTATCTATTAATAATATACTAGCTACTTATCTTTCTATCTCTATCTAGAATTTCTATATAAGTTTTTATTTTTATTTTTATTTTTTTTCTAGAATAGTTAAAGTTAACTTAGTATACTAATTATACTTATCTAGTATACTACCTAGTAGAGCCTTTATTCTATTAGTTTAAGGAAATATTAGTAATAAGATTATCGAGTATATTTTAGTAAGATATATAAGATCCTTAGGAAGGAATAACTATTACGGGAGGGGACTACGGTAGACCCTAGAAGCACCTATTCTATACTAAGACTAGTCCTAAAACACTAAGGGGCCTAGTATATAAGACCTTAGGGGCTATACGGATCGTATACGAGGTTTTTAGACTCCTTAAGTTCTTATAGTCGATATTCTAAGGACTATATAGTAATTAATCGATTATCTTAGTATTCTCGTTAAGTTACTTATACTCTTATAA
>NW_013550549.1:20397-25623 GCF_000709125.1 Exophiala aquamarina CBS 119918 | reverse complement strand
AACTTCCCTTAACTACTATACTAAGGAAAGACTTAGGAGTATAAGCGGCGTAGCTAAAACGCGTACTTAAAGAAGGTTATTAGCTTAGATAGAGTAAATAGAAAATCTATCGCCCTAAGTAGGAGAGCTATCGGGCTCTACCTAGCGCGTAGTAGAAGAAGCGCGAGAAACGCGCGAGTCTCGAGCGAGCTCGAGTAACCTACTATTATCGCTTAGTAGAGCTAAGGAAGATACTCCTTAAGGAAGCTCTAGAGCGTTAAGTATCGTACCTATATCGGTAATATAAGATCGCTATACGTAACTATAACGTAGGCTACTAGAAAAGAGATAGCTAGATAAAATATAACGAATAGAGGCGGAGCTCCGGAGTAAGTAAGTTAACGATTCGGTAAATATTCTAGGTACGACGCTACTCCTTCGTAAGCGGCTAGTAAGCCTATAAGAGGATAGTCTAGTAAAGTATATTAAGATAGGAGAACTTAAGATATACGTAGGTACTTCGCTAGCTAGCCTATAGAAGTTCGATACCTATTAGTAGATTCGTTTTTCTATACTATCGAGTTCGACGATACTATCGAACGCGGATCGTATTAACTTAGCGGCTACGTCCCTAACTAATACTACTACTTTAGTATAGGCGCGCCGGAAAGAGGCCGTCCTAATATAGGAAGACTTTATCTACTTCCTACGAAACCTAGTATAAGACCTAGCGAACCGCCTAATATTCGTACTAAGTCGCCTATAGCGGAAACGCTAGGGCGAAAGCTAGATAGTTCGAGAGCTATAAGAAGAGCTTATATATATCCGAACGAATATTCTATCGATATCTAAACGCGAGACGTATACTTAAGAGCTACTACTCGTATTAAAGCCTAAGATTCGGCTAGAGATAATAAGGTAATTACTCGATATTAAATTTAAAGAGTAGGTTCTACGCGCGATATAGCGCTAGAAGGAGCTCTAAAGGACTTCTAGTAGGAAGCCTAAACTACGAGAAGTCTCGAAGTATTCTTCTAGTAAGTAGAGCGCGGGAACTCCTTAAAGAGAGCGCTCGGGGCTCTACTCGTATAACGATAAGTCGAAGGGAAAGGATAGGAAGTATAGATCTACTCCCGACGATAGACTAAATTAAAACTATAATTAACCTAGATATATAAGAGTAGAGTACTCGTAGAGTACTAGTAAGGTCGCTAGCGATATAGCTAGGAATAAGAGTTAGGAGAAGGGTAAATCCTTCTAGATAAAAAAATTAGTATCTAGTACGCTACGCGCTACTAGCGTATTAAGACTACTAAAGGTCTATAGAATAGTTTATACTTTAAATATAGTACTAAAATATTTAATATTTCTAAGTATTATTAGGCTAGTAAATAAAGCTTACCTTCCTAAGTATCGTAATATAGTTTATTTCTATACTACCTCTATATTCGTATTATAATAGTATCCTAAAGTTTAGGAATATCGAGGTCTATCGAAGACCGCTAAGAGATTTTAAGTAACGCTAAACTATTTTTAAATTTTTAGAGAGTTACTCTAATTACCTTTATCTACTCTAGGCTTAAACTAGTTCTAATTAAATTTTTAGAGAGTTTATCTAATTATATTTATCTACTCTAGTTCTAACTAGTTCTAATTAAGTTTCTAGCGAGTTAAACTAACTATACCTATCTATATAAGTATAGAATACTATTCCTTCTAGTCTTATATAGCTACTACTACTAAAGTTATTATACTATAACTTACTTCTATATAAATATACTAGAGAATTAGCTTCCTCTATTCTAACGTTAATATAGTCGTAGCGTACGAGGAAAGAACTCGAATCCGTAGTAAGGGTAAGTAGATTCGCTAGGTTTAAAGGGTACTTAGATTAAATTTAATTCGATAAGCGAATTAGATTTAATCTAAGGATATAGGCGGAGTAGATAGAGTAGAAGTAGTAATACTAATATAGAAAGTTAGCTCTTTTATTATAGACGAGAGTATCCTTTTCTTCTTAGTAATAGTATTTCTAACTAGAATACGTTACTTTATTTTATCTTAGCTTTTTATATTTAAAATATATATTTCTAGTAATTAACTACTTCTTAAATATCGAATAAGAAATACTCTATTCTAACTTATACTTATATCTAAGTTAACGACCTTCTTATTTCTAGTCCTACCTTCTACTTATAAGTACTTCTTCTTAGTTTATATTCTATTTTAATATAGCTAGAGGTCGCCCTCGAAAGTATAATTCTTCTAAGTAGGCGGATAAAGCCTATCGATATCGTTAATAAGTAAGGCTCCGGCGAGATAATAGTTATCCTTTAGTTTCTTAAGTAAGCTACTAGCCCTTATTATTATCTTAGAGTACCTTACTATTAAATATTCTTATAGCGGCCGATTCTTTAATTTCTAGAAGAAATAGTATAGAAAGCTACTAGACCTTTATCGAAAGCGATACCGATAGCTATACTAAGTCTACTAATCTATCTTAATAATATTCTTCTCTATACTAACGAAGACCTTTCCGGAAACGTTCTTATACTAGATAACGAGGAAGATTATTTAGTATTCTATAAGAAAACGAATATATTATTATAAGCTAGTATAGCTATAGAAATATTTAATTCTTTATTCTTAAAGACTTTATCGATATTATTCCTAAGATTACCTCTTTACTTACCCTTAGTTTCTAGTATTTCTTCTAGGCGCTTACGCCTAGTCGATCGCTCTTAATAAGCTACTCGAAGGCCTTCTCTTAGATTATCTTTCTATCGACCTTTCCGCTCTATTTCTATTAAATTAGGCTCTACTCCGGTCCTACTTTCTACTTCTTCTCTCGCCTATTTCCTCGCTATATAATACTTCTCGAACGATTCCGCCTAATTACTACTTAAACTAGTTTATTATACGCCGAACGCTTCGACCTTACTAGTAGAGAGCCTTATATAACGTTAGAATAAGCCTCCTACTTCTATATTTACTAACTCTATAGGCTTATAGGCCGACCTAAAGTATATTAAGTCCTACTTTCCTACGAATAAAGAGCTATTCGATATAATCTTAAATCTAACTATTAAGAAGCCGGCGGTAGAATATACGCCGGAGGAGCTATAGTATCTTTTTACTAGCTATACTTACGAGGCCGATCGCGACCTACGACTCCGAATTAACTTCTTAGTCGAGACGACCTATAACTATACGATAACTAAAGAGTTCGATATCGATAGTTTAATCGTCTTTAGTTAATATCTAGGTATTTTTCGATAGAGGATCTTATAGTATCTATCTTAAGCGTCGCTCGGCGCCCTTACTACTAGTATATATATAAAACCTATCGTCGTTTAGTACGAAAATAAGTATAGTTATCTCTATTAACGCCGAGTTCTCCTTTACTATATTCTAAACTATTACTTTTATCGTCTCCTAGATATCGACGAATTTACTAGCTACTATATCTTCTTCTAGCTCTACTAGCTATTTATATTTATAGTTAGTAAGAAGTAGGGTTAACGACTTACTAAGTAATAATTCTAATACTAGACTAATCGAATCTTACTCTCTAGTATAAGGGAATATTTCTCCCCTACTCGTCTCTAATATCTTTCGTCTAGCTTTTAGTACGCTTAGGCTAACGCTCGCGCTTACTTTACCGAAACTCGTATAGCTATAGCGACCGCTAATACTTACTATTAAAATCTATACTATAAAATTCCTACGATATACTTATTCGCTATTTAAGAAGCTATCTTACGACGAGTTAAAGAATAAGATAATTATCTCTTCCGGAGTACCTATATTATTATTATAGGAAAGGAGTTAAAGTTATAACTCTAGAAGATAGTAAGCTAGGCTAGTACTCTAGACTATTTCTTTCTATAGTTTAAGTCGTAATTTAACGCTTACTATTTTAGTAAAGAGACTATCTATATAGATATTAGTAAGGAAACTATACTTCTAGGAGGATATAGTTTCTTATAGTAAGAGAACTTTCTTCGTCTTTTCGCCGCTTTACTATACGCCTATATATAAAATTTATTATTATTAAAGCTAACTCTCTACTCCTAGGGCTTTATTTACGATATTAGTAGCGCTATACTAGAACCGAAGCTTAAGTTAAAGCTTCGTATATAGGGCGTCGCTTATATTTAGTACTACGTAAGCTTTAAAGAAATTTCTATAGCTAGTAATATCTATCTATTTACTAACGATAGTCTCTTAAATCTAGCCCTTAGTCCCGAGGTACTAGCTACTTTTTAACTAGTTAGCGATATAATTAGTATACGACCTAAGGTACTAGCTCGTACTTATATTACTAGTAAGTTTCGTAGTTACTATAGACTATAGGTATTAACGACTAAATCCTATAGAGCTCGTTAGGAAAGTCGATTAACCTTACGACTCCTTCGAGAGGTTAACTAGTATATTCGACGTCTATCTCTTCCTTAGGCTTAGTTTAAGTTTCCTACTTAAAACTCTTAGGTAGTTTATCCTACTAAGACGCTAATAGAATAGTATCGATATTATCTAAATAAGTTCTATTTTAGCTTTAAGACTCTCTATAGTCGTTATTAAGAAAAACCTTATATCGCCTAGGAGTATACTTAGCTTATAATCTTAATACTAAAATATATTATATACTTCTTAGGAGTACTTATTCCTAGAATATATCCTTAGCTATAGCTCGATTAATACTAAGCTTATTCTCGTCGTTATTAACCTTAGGTTATAATACGATAGATACCTCGATAAGGACTCGCGATTAGGGCTAATATATAAGAGTATAGTTACGAGTAGCTAGCGAATAAGATTAACTAGTAGAACTAGGTACTCCGCTCGGAAATTAATAGCTAAGTTTAAGTCTAGAAAGTCTCGATCCTCGATACGTTTCGACTATAATATCGGCGACTACGTAACTATATAGATAACTATATATTAGTCGCTTTATCTATCTCGCTCCTATCGCGATAGAAAGAGTCGTTAATCTATATAGCCTTTATTATACGACTCTACTACGCTATCTATCTACGAGTATTTTATTATAATCCGAGCTATAAGTAGTCCTAACTAAGGTAGGGTTCCTTAATAGGGTAGGTATTAGAGTGTTAACTAAGGTAATAAAGGGAATACTTATTCGTCGGACTATACCCTAAATATAGGTATAGGATTACTAACGAAGTTAACTATAATCTATCCTAATATAGGTAGCGGGCGTATATATATAGTACTAGTAGCTCT
>NW_013550549.1:18377-20387 GCF_000709125.1 Exophiala aquamarina CBS 119918 | reverse complement strand
CTAAATATAGGTATAGGATTACTAACGAAGTTAACTATAATCTATCCTAATATAGGTAGCGGGCGTATATATATAGTACTAGTAGCTCTCTTAAATCTCGTAGCTCTCCCTAGATCTCTCGAGATCCTACGGAATCTAAGGGATCTAGGAGATCTAGCCTTTCCTAGTTACGTAACTTAGCCTCGTTCTCTATCGGCTAACTTTCCTCCTAGGTAGGTACCTTAATTTCCTTAGTAACCCTTTAAGTAACCTAGTTCGTAATACTATTCCCTCCTTCTTCTAGTCGTTATCCTTAACGTACTTAAGGTAAGCCTTCCCTATATTTATTTCTTTCTTCCTTTATAGCTAACTATATCGCCTATAGGTATTATTAAACGTTCCGAGTCCTCTATCGTTCGTCGTTAACGTACTACGCTTAAAATTAAAACCCTTAAACGAAAATACGAAGGTATAGGTCGTTATACTCCCTACTAGAACGTAAATATTATTTATTTTATATTAGATAGCTACGCGCGCTATAATAATTATACGCGTAATAACCGAAAGGATTATAATAGAGTATTTTCTAATACTAAGTTTAAGGCCCTTTTAGCTAAGCGTAGCCGCTTAGCCGAGGCCGCTCGCTAAAAAGGCGAAGAGATCCGTTAAAAGAGTAAGGAGATATAGCGCCTACTTTCTTCTATTACTTAGGCTAACGCCGAGCGTAAGCGTTTCGAGAAAGAGGCCGAACTACTACTAGAGAAATAAAAGAAAATAGTTATCTAGGAGGCTTATACCCTAGACGCGCTAGATTATATCGATCCTCCGCCTTAGGCTTCCTCTACTATTTTAGTTAGTATAGATAACGCTTAGCTTAAAGATATCTTTAACCTATCGTCGGGTTCCCTAGCCTAATTTCTAGGCCCTATTCCCCTAGATTATTCGGTAGTCCGATAGTATCGGGCTATAAGTTTTAGGTTAAGGTTAGTTTCCGATTCCTACGTATTTTCCTCCTCTAGATATCCTAACTATTTAATTAGGTATTTTATTTAGTTATTTTCTTATCTATACTAGAGTATAGTTTCTATATTATAATAGAGTTCTTAGGTTTCTTTATCGATATATACTAGTCTTAGTCTAGCTTCGTCTAGTACTTTCTCTAGTAATAATTTATAGAATACTAGATATATATTTAGTCCTCCTAGTAATTATAGTTTATAAGAGACTAGTTCTAGTATTTTCTTAATTCGGTATAGACTAATTTTCGTATAATCTAGTTTTTTACTTAGTCTCTATATTTTTATATTTTTTATATTAACGTAAACTATCTCCTCCTCCCGAAAGTCTAGTCCCTTAAATTTTTTCTTATTTACTATTTTTATAGTTATTTTTAATATTTTATCTAATCTTATTTTTAGTAGAAAGTATAGCTTATATAAGTCCTCGACTTTTATTCTTACTCTTTTCGCTATAGGTCTATCGCCTAATAGTTCTTTTTTAAAGTCTAGGTATCTCTCGTAATTCGTAAAGAACGGCGATATTCCGGTTACTAATATATTGTTATTAAAAGCGAATTAAGCTATTAGTAATAGCTCGACCTAATTTCTTTATTAGTAATCTATATAGTATCGTAAATATTATTCTATCGTTTAATTCGTTCTTTCCGTTTATCTATCTATTTACGAGTAATATAATATAGATATTTTATATTTTATTCCTAATAAGTCGGTTAACGACTACTAAAACTATAAATTAAATAGTTTATTCCTATTCGTAATAATAACTTCTAGTATTTCGTACTACGCGAATACTATTCTTATAACTATATATACTAGTTCTTTTACTATTAACGCTTCTTTATATAGTAGTAGGTAAATATATTTTATTAGTATATCGTTTATTATAAGTATACTATTATAGGTTATATTCGTTATAGGTTCTTTCGATAGTAGTAGCTTAACTATAAAGTCTATTACTATTCTTAACTATACTTTATCTATATTTTCCGCTAATTATAATAAGCTATATAGT
>NW_013550549.1:12034-17929 GCF_000709125.1 Exophiala aquamarina CBS 119918 | reverse complement strand
GTATCGACTATAACGTTCTCTATTCCTCGAATATATATAATTTTAAAATCGTAAGAGGCTAAAGTTTTAGCCTATTTAACTTATCTTCTATTAAGTTCTTTAGTTATCGTCTAATATATTAGATTCTTATAGTCTAAGTATATCTATACTAGATATTTAGCTCCCTCTAGATATACTCTCTATATTTTTAAGTATTCTACTACTACGAGTAGTTCCTTATCGTAGATATCGTAATTTACCTTAGGTCCGCTTAGCTTCCTTAAATAATATACTACTAGATAGAGCTTCCCTTATTCGTCTCTTTATTTAAGGTAGCCTCCTATTACTTTATCTAAGGCGTCTATTTCTATAGTTACTTCCTTTTCTAGGTCGAAAATATATAAGATTAGCGCGGACGTTATTCGTCGCTTTAGCTCTTTAAAGGTACTCTTATATCTTTCCCTAAAATTAAAGATTATTTCCTTCTTAGTTAAGTTAGTAACTAGTACTACGATTTTTAAGAAATCCTTAATAAATTTTCGATAATAGTTAATTAATCTATAGAACGCCTATACTTCCTTAACTATCGTCGGTTCTAGCTATTTATTAATAGCTCGGACCTTTTCTTAGTTCGATACGAGTCCTTCTAAAGATATAATATAGCCTAGGAATCTAATACTATTCTTATAGAATTTATATTTAGATAGCTTAAGTAGAATCTTATTTTCCTTTAGCTTTTCTATTACTTTCTTTATATACTCTACGTATTCCTCGTAAGTCTTTAAGAAGATTAGGATATCGTTAAGATAGATAATAACGAATATATCTAAATATTCTCTTAGAGCGTTATTTATAAATTCTTAGAACGTTAATAGTATATTAGTAAGTCTAAAAGGTATAACTAGGAATTCGTAGACTTTCTATTTCGTTCGGAATATCGTTTTCTATTCTTCTTCGTTAGCTATTCTAATTAGGTAATAAGCGTCTCTAGTATCTAACGCGATAAACTATACTACCTCTAAGAGGCGATCCTATAGCTTATTCTATCGGGAAATAGAATAATAGTCCTTAATAGTTTTATCGTTAAGTAGTCTATAGTTAATATATAGTCGTAGTAATCTATCCTTTTTTATTACGAAGAATATACTATAGAATATAGATCTATACCTTTCTACCTTTAGTTAGCTTCTTCTTACTAAGTCCTTTACTTCTAGTTTCTCGATATAGTCCTTTAGGAAGTCTTCTTCTTTCTTTAAGAGTAATTTTAACTATTCCTTATAGTTAAGTATCTCTTCTTCTTTTATAGGTATTCTATAATTCTAAGGCTAGTATTCTAGAAGTACTACCTTACCTTCCTTTTCTATAAATAACTCTCTATATTTTATATATTTCGAGAGTAGCTCTTCGATATTAGTCTAAGCTAGTATTCTACTTTTCGGTCGTACCTATATCGCCTTTACGAAGGAAACCTTTAAAGATAATCGATCTTCTATTTTTATTTCGTAACTATAATTCGGAAATTCGAGTTTTCTTATTTTCTAGTTTATATAGGAGTTATATTTTTCTAGCTACTCTATTCCTAGTATAGCGTTATATTTTATCGCCGTTATATCTAGGGTTATCCTTTCCTAATAAGTTTCTATTATTAGTTCGACTTATTATAGTTCTTTTCTTATCTATCTATCCTTAAACTCTATTAGCGACTCGTCTACTATTATAAGTCGGTATAGTTCTATCTTTACCTTTACGTAGTCTTTTAATCTTTACGCTACGTAGTACGAGATATAATTCTCGTTTACTTCGGAGTCTATTATAAGTCGTATAGAGAGGTTCTATAGAACGACCGTAAGGACTATATATTCTACTTTTTCCCCGTTTAACTCGTATAGAGTCTAAGACTATTATCGTAGGTAACCTAGCCTTAATAGGTTATTCCTTTATTATTTTTTTAAATATACGTATAGTCTTAACTCTACTATATAAGTACGTTCGTTATACTCGTTTATCGATCGATACGTTATCTTACTAATCGGAATTCGGAGTTAATTAGGGCTTATATTCTATAGGTATTAGTATATCTTAAAGTACTATTAGTAGCTTCTTCCCGCGTAGCTAAAGTAACCGAATAGGTACGTCGAGTCTACTCGTCCGTCGATATAAGGTATATTTTCTTTTTTATCTTCCTATATCGTATATAAGTCCCTTATAGTCGGAGCTTCTATTCCCTAAATCTTTTTTACGTCTTCCTAGTCGAGGTTAACTATAATCTACTTATAAGTTAGTCTCTATATATATATATATACTATTAGTACTTAATTATATTCGTAATTCTAGTAAAATAATATATTAATTTCGTTCTATTATTCTTATAGTTTTATCTTAGGGTCGTAATAGATATAGAGGTATCTTTCGGTCTCGCTAGTATATCCTATATATTTATTATATTTCTAGTACTTTATTATAATTTTAATCTAATTTCTCGTAATCTTAGCTACGTAATATTTTTCTTCTTCTTCTAACGATACGTCGGAGTCTTCGTCCGATTCTTCTACGTTTACTTCCTCCTATTCTTCTTCTTTATTATCGAGGGATACTAGTCGTGCCTATACTCCTCTAATCGTTTATACTAGTAGGTCGTAACGTACTACTTTACCCCCTACTATATCGTATAAATAGTAAAAGGCTACCGCTAGATATTCTAAGTCGTAGTATCCGTTTAGGCTAACTAGCCTTCGAGTTAACTATTTTAGCCTCCTAGGGTAGAATATTAATTTCTTAATATCGTCTTTAATACTTACCTAATAGTAGTTAGTAATAAATACTATAAGATAATATTTCGATATTACTACCTTACTTTCTTCCTCTATTAGTATAACGTTATTAAGGTAGGTATACGTTATTCTCTATAGTCTAGTTTTCTCGTATTTATTTAACTACCGTCGTAATTCTTCTAATTAGTTATTATCTTCCTCTTTTCTAAATAGGAAAAGGAATACGTAGCCTACGTAATCGTACGTATAGCTATTTTCTTTATCCTCGTATTTATCCTAGGTATATTTATAGATTATTATATAGGTTTTTTCTTTCTTCGGTTATCCTAGGGAATCGTACTATATCCCGGGGTTTTCCGCTAGTCCTACTACCTAGTAGTAGGTTCGAATAATTACTAGGTCGGGCTTATTTAGTATAATCTTATCCGCGGGTCCTTTTTCTATTATAGACGTATTATAATAAGGCGATAGTAGCGTTATCGTCCTAAAACTAAATAGTTCTTACTTAAGCTAAACTAACTATCCTTTCGTATAGGTTACTCCTTTACCTAGTCCTTTAAAGGTCGTAAAGTAAGCTTCTCCGTTATACGTATCGTACGTATACTCGGCTTATAGGGAGTATTTATAGTTATTATATTTCTAGATCTATATATATTTTAATTTTCTTCTAGGAGCGGCGCCTAGGTTATAACGGTATAGGATTTCTCCTTTCCTTCTATCCTAGAAATATATATAGAATTCTATAGAGTTTTTATACTATCGTAATATCTCGTCTATCGATATCTATTCGTCTTCTTCTCGCTAAATTTTTAGTTAATATAGTTCCTTATCTTCCGTATACGTATAGGTATATCTATATTATTAGTATCCTTAGGTTCGATACTTATAGATTAACGCCGTCCTAAACATTTTCTACGTTATTCTTCTATCTAATACTATAACTTCGTTAACTATCTTCTAGAATTTTATTCTAATTATCGTATAGTTATCTATATTTATAAGTATCGTTTCTTTTTCGAAATCGGCTATTATTATAGCTAGGGTTTCCTAGACTTTCTATTCCTATTTCCGAGGCTTTATACTTCCTCTATCCTTATATAGAAACTATCGTTTTTCGGTTTTTAAAGCTAAATAGAGTTAGTAGTCGTCCTCGTTAGGCTACGCAACGGGTTAGGTTAGACAACCCGTAGACCTTTTATAACCCGAGCAAAAAGCCCTATAGAGTTTTTAGTCCTTTTAAAAACCCGATTAACTAAAAACCTAATAGGGTTTATACCCCTATTAGGTTTAGTCTTAGTAGCCTAAATTACTAAAAATAGAAATTATTACTTAGATTATTACTATTTTTAGTAAAAAATATACTATTTATAGTAATTATTTCTATTTTTCTTAAAAATAGTCTATTTTTAGTAACTCTTAGTAGCCCTATTAGATTTTAAACCCTATCCTCTTTTTTTTTAACCCGATTAAAAAACTCGTTAGGTTTTTAGCTATTTTAGAAATCTAATTAATTTAACCCTATTAGGTTAGGTTCCGAGTTTTTAACTAGGTTTAGCCTAACTCGTTACGTAGCCTAGTCCTCGTAGTAGAAATACTATAATTCTTAAGCGTATCTTACGATATTTCTCCTCGTATTATATATTACTTCGCTCTACTATTCTCCCTTTAGGAGTTCGTCGAACTTTTTATTCTTCTAAGTCTTACGCTTAGGTTCCTTAGGTTTCTTAGTTTAATATCTTAATCGAAACTCTTCTTCTAATTACTTAGTATTTAACTTATCTAATCCTCGAGGGTTATCCGATTCTTAATAGTCCTTCTATACTAGTTTACCCTTACCCTCGATAGATCTTTAGGTTTCTTTAATAGTATCGGCCTTTTTCGCTATTAAGCCGTCTATACTACCGCTCTATATATTTATTATATATAGTCCTTAAGCGCTTTTCTTTTCTAGGTAATCGCGTATATAGTATTCGAACTTACTATATTCGTAGTATAGGTTTTCCTTCCTTTATCTTTCCTTCTCTCGATCTCGTCCTTCTATAGCCTTTCGCCCTATATTTCGACCTCTACCTAGGCCTATTCGTCGGGCGTTATAACGTTCTATCGCGTCTAGGTCTATAGAGTTCCTATAGTCTCGTAGGCGTTTCGTATTAGCTCGAGGAGAATATCGATACTCTCGATACCCTCGTTTTCCTAAGCTCCTTCCTTAATTATCTTCTATATATAGTTCGTATAGTTAATTATCGAGTTTAATAGCCTTATCTACTATATCTTTATAGATTTCTAGACGCTCTATTATTTCCTTCCTAACTTCCTTCTTTAATCTATTATAAAACGTATTCTTAAAGATATTATCGTTTATATACTCTAGTTCCTTCGCTAGTTTCTTAAATTCCGAGTAATAGTTAGCTATAGATCCTATTTATTTAAGGGTATAGATAGTACGAGAGGCTACTATAGCCTTATTAATCGTACTATAGATCTATTTAATTATTACTTCGAACTATATAAAGTTCTTAAAGTATACCTTAGTCTTATTATCGGAGTCGGAGGACTCGAGGTAGTCGTCCTATACTAGTTTAAACTAATAGAACGCTACTCCTTTAAGATATATTACCGCGAATATAATCTTATCCTCTACCCTAGTATACTTAGCTAGATTAAGCTTAAAGGTAGTCTTAAGTTATATAAGGAAGTATCCTAGCTTCTCCCTATTTCTATAGAATAGTTCTACCTTAATACTATCTCGAGATATATTAGTAAGTCCTAGTACGTTAACTATATCTACGTCTAAGTCTTCGTCGGAACTACTATCTTAAATAATATTAGTCTTTAAAGAATTATTTAAGGCTACGAGTAGACGTACGCTAGATAGTAGGGATTTAAGTCGAGATAATCCTACGTTAGATATCTAATACTAATTAAGAGGTAGTTAAAGTATTATAATCCGAGCTATAAGTAGTCCTAACTAAGGTAGGGTTCCTTAATAGGGTAGGTATTAGAGTATTAACTAAGGTAATAAAGGAAATACTTATTCGTCGGACTATACTCTAAATATAGGTATAGGATTACTAACGAAGTTAACTATAATCTATCCTAATATAGGTAGCGGGCGTATATATATAGTACTAGTAGCTCTCTTAAA
>NW_013550549.1:0-12024 GCF_000709125.1 Exophiala aquamarina CBS 119918 | reverse complement strand
TAGTAACTCTTAGTAGCCCTATTAGATTTTAAACCCTATCCTCTTTTTTTTTAACCCGATTAAAAAACTCGTTAGGTTTTTAGCTATTTTAGAAATCTAATTAATTTAACCCTATTAGGTTAGGTTCCGAGTTTTTAACTAGGTTTAGCCTAACTCGTTACGTAGCCTAGTCCTCGTAGTAGAAATACTATAATTCTTAAGCGTATCTTACGATATTTCTCCTCGTATTATATATTACTTCGCTCTACTATTCTCCCTTTAGGAGTTCGTCGAACTTTTTATTCTTCTAAGTCTTACGCTTAGGTTCCTTAGGTTTCTTAGTTTAATATCTTAATCGAAACTCTTCTTCTAATTACTTAGTATTTAACTTATCTAATCCTCGAGGGTTATCCGATTCTTAATAGTCCTTCTATACTAGTTTACCCTTACCCTCGATAGATCTTTAGGTTTCTTTAATAGTATCGGCCTTTTTCGCTATTAAGCCGTCTATACTACCGCTCTATATATTTATTATATATAGTCCTTAAGCGCTTTTCTTTTCTAGGTAATCGCGTATATAGTATTCGAACTTACTATATTCGTAGTATAGGTTTTCCTTCCTTTATCTTTCCTTCTCTCGATCTCGTCCTTCTATAGCCTTTCGCCCTATATTTCGACCTCTACCTAGGCCTATTCGTCGGGCGTTATAACGTTCTATCGCGTCTAGGTCTATAGAGTTCCTATAGTCTCGTAGGCGTTTCGTATTAGCTCGAGGAGAATATCGATACTCTCGATACCCTCGTTTTCCTAAGCTCCTTCCTTAATTATCTTCTATATATAGTTCGTATAGTTAATTATCGAGTTTAATAGCCTTATCTACTATATCTTTATAGATTTCTAGACGCTCTATTATTTCCTTCCTAACTTCCTTCTTTAATCTATTATAAAACGTATTCTTAAAGATATTATCGTTTATATACTCTAGTTCCTTCGCTAGTTTCTTAAATTCCGAGTAATAGTTAGCTATAGATCCTATTTATTTAAGGGTATAGATAGTACGAGAGGCTACTATAGCCTTATTAATCGTACTATAGATCTATTTAATTATTACTTCGAACTATATAAAGTTCTTAAAGTATACCTTAGTCTTATTATCGGAGTCGGAGGACTCGAGGTAGTCGTCCTATACTAGTTTAAACTAATAGAACGCTACTCCTTTAAGATATATTACCGCGAATATAATCTTATCCTCTACCCTAGTATACTTAGCTAGATTAAGCTTAAAGGTAGTCTTAAGTTATATAAGGAAGTATCCTAGCTTCTCCCTATTTCTATAGAATAGTTCTACCTTAATACTATCTCGAGATATATTAGTAAGTCCTAGTACGTTAACTATATCTACGTCTAAGTCTTCGTCGGAACTACTATCTTAAATAATATTAGTCTTTAAAGAATTATTTAAGGCTACGAGTAGACGTACGCTAGATAGTAGGGATTTAAGTCGAGATAATCCTACGTTAGATATCTAATACTAATTAAGAGGTAGTTAAAGTATTATAATCCGAGCTATAAGTAGTCCTAACTAAGGTAGGGTTCCTTAATAGGGTAGGTATTAGAGTATTAACTAAGGTAATAAAGGAAATACTTATTCGTCGGACTATACTCTAAATATAGGTATAGGATTACTAACGAAGTTAACTATAATCTATCCTAATATAGGTAGCGGGCGTATATATATAGTACTAGTAGCTCTCTTAAATCTCGTAGCTCCCCCTAGATCTCTCGAGATCCTACGGGATCTAAGGGATCTAGGAAATCTAGCCTTCCCTAGTTACGTAACTTAGCCTCGTTCTCTATCGGCTAACTTCCCTCCTAGGTAGGTGCCTTAATTCCCTTAGTAACCCTTTAAGTAACCTAGTTCGTAATATATTTCTTCGAGACGTCTTCGAGATTCTACGGCCCTATATTTACTTAAACGAATAGAGTAGGATTACGGAGGAAAAGGTTAGCCTTAGCGTAGATACTCTCGACCGTATTCTAAAGCCTAATCGAGCTACTACGTATTTAATAGTCTTAGCTTACTAGAAAATTCGAAACTTCTATTATTTATTCTAGTAGCTATAGGGTAAGCGTAATACCTTTACTCGTAGAAGCTAGGCGCGACTACTATATCGTATAATCTATACCTTCTATAAATAGATTATTACTAATACCTTAGGACGAGGGTATTATTAAGTATAGCGACGTTAGTTTAGTAAGTATATCCGTATTAATTTCTAGCTCCTTCCCTACCTAAGTCGTACTTCGCTACTTAGCTATAAACGAGAGTACGATAGCCGTCTTTAGTTCTACTAGTAGTCGAACTATAACTATAAGGTAGTATAATTTTATAGAGAGGACGCTAGTTAGGTTATTCAATACTAGTAATAGACTTATTAGCTCTCTAGTCGCTAGTCGATTACTCTAGAAGTAGGTTAGTACTATAATATTCTATATCTAGGTTAGAGGTTAACTATATAATTAAGGTATTATACGAGAATTACCTCGGCCGAATATAAAGCTAGCCTTCTTACGACCGAAATAAGTCGCTCGGTAACTCGAGGGGCTCGAGCTACTCGAGGGCGGAGAGGCCGAGTAGTATCCGAGGGATATCGAATAGAATAAAGATAGAGATAATACTAAGTATCTATATAATAAATATAGAGAGCTCTACCGCGACTTAGATATCGATAACGCCTTCTACGACTCTATCTAAGAGGACCCTAGAATCTAGCTAGATTACTCGTAGGGCGACTAATAAGAGAATAGGAATTCTTAGGGTTTAGGCTAGATTATCCGGCTAGATTACTTTCTACTTAGTACTACGTAATCGAGATAATTAT
The DNA here is from genome assembly GCF_000709125.1 of Exophiala aquamarina CBS 119918. Lineage (NCBI taxonomy): Eukaryota > Fungi > Ascomycota > Eurotiomycetes > Chaetothyriales > Herpotrichiellaceae > Exophiala > Exophiala aquamarina. The sequence continues at coordinate 9,163 of NW_013550549.1, read as the reverse complement.
ATTAATAATTATATTAATCGACTATACTTAATGAGCTCTATCGATTATAGTATAGTTTACTTATAGGCAACGTATAGGTATCGAGATATAGTTTAATAGGGTAAGGGGTTAAATAGAGCTACTATAGGGTTAGGGTTATAGTACCGCTAGGGTCTTAGCGTTATATAATAACTATATACGGTTCGATACCGCTTATTACTCTATACTTCTCTTTAATATTATAGTTATAGTTTAGTAAAGCGGTAAAGATAGAAGAGTTTATTATCTATAATAAAAATTATTATATCTTTATTTATACTTAATATAGGTATATATTAACGAAACCCGCGGTATATCTTTATAAGGAATATAAAGAGCTCTTAAAGGAGGAGCGAAAGAAGATTACTAATTAATATAAATACTAGGAAGCTATACTCTAGACGGCGGTTCGAAAGCCGCCGCTATATTCACTACCTATCTATAGACTAAAGACTCCTATCGCCGCGTATCTCTATCTAGCTAAGCGATGTAGCTAGGTTAGTTCTTATCGTAAAGGGATTAAGATATACGTCCGGAAGGAGTATAGCTAGAAGAAAACCGAGTAAAGTCTCGAGTACTAGAGCTAGATATAGGCTTAAACGTAGTTTACTATACCTAGTAGAATTAAGTACTTTTAGGTTCGTATACTAGCTAATACGTCGATATCCGCTAGCTCGTCTAGGCTATTTAGTATTCGATTCGCTCGATAAAGATATATCGTACCGAGTTATACTTATAATATACTCCGAGAAGTCTTACTTCCTAGCCCGAGGGCCGAAGATAAGGTTACGAAGTTAAATACTAAAGCCGCCGCTATAGATACTATATACGAACTCGAGATAGAAAAGCTTAAGGCTAAAATACTAAAATAAGACTATACGAGTTAGTAGAGTCGAATACTATAGTAATAGTACTTCCGAAACCGTAATCTTAAGTAGCTCGTATATACGAGTCGGCTACTAGACTAAGACGAGCTACTTCTTACGGAGATCGTCGAGGTATTCGATATCTTCGCTACTAAGGCCGTCGATAGTATTCGAATACTCGACTAAGAAACTCGACGCTAGCTTCGAAGTAAATAGCGGTTTAAGATTAATTAACGACTATTTATACGGCTATAGAATACTAATAGTAAAGAACGATATCTCGGCTATATACGTCGATTTATTTACTATACGTTACGAGTTTAGTTTTATAGCGAGATAAACGATAGTAACGAGAACCTATAATATAATATTCCGGCGAATATATCTTCTTCTAGTATTACCGCTAATATTTCTATTAATATTTTTAATAATATATTTAATAGAACTTTTACTAGTTTTACGACTACGATAAATACTTATATACTAATATCCTTAGATAACGACGAAACGCTATATAATAATAATACCTACGATTTTAAATTTAATAATATCTCCGAGGGCGATAGTAATAATAAGAACGATAGTAACGACGAAAGCGATCGTAAGGGAGAGATCGTTACTACTAGCGCTACTACTTCGGTCGCGCTAGAGCTATATTAGGAGGTTAATAAGACTAAGGATACTCGCGAATTATTTCTATAGATCTCGGTATAAAGGTAGTATACGAAATAACTATATTATACGATATACGACTAGACTTAATCTTAGTAGGCGAAGATTAACGCGATAAAGAAATTTTTTACCTAGTTTATATTTTATAAGGTCGGAGGAGATAAATTTCGTAGCGGATTAATTTATTTTATCGTCGTCTTAGGTATTAACGAGGAGAATCGACGACTTAAGGAATCGCTTAATTTTTCGTATATTTTAGCCGGATTAATATAGGATATAAGAGTTCTTAAAGTTAAGCTATTACTACTATCGTCGAAACGTAAGAGATAATTAAAGGAGTTTAGTTAGGGTAATCGATTTCTTCGGTAGCGTTAGGAATATTTATCGAATAGTAGGAGTACTTCTATAAGCGAATTAATTAATTTATTAGTATACGAAAAATATATAGCGCTAAATAGTAGTAACGCTACTACTATTATATAGTCTCGTAATAAAGATACGATATTCTATAAGGATATTCCGATCGTACTTAGTTTATTTCGGTAGATAGTTTAGGATAATATTTAACGGGCCGAGTAAATATTATAAGAGTAACTTATATAGGTTCGTAACGATTCGAAACGGTTTTCTATCGATTTAGATATTATCTAGGACGATTAGATATTTACTCTCCGCGGCTATTTATTCTTAAAGTAGAGTAGTAATAGTCTCGATAATAGTCGATAATAGATATTCCGCTAAATACTTCGATAACGGAGTAAACTTCGACTTCGTAGTAAGGATAAAACGTAGAAGCTTCGTAACGTCCGACGATATCTCGTTAAGTAGAAGGAAGTCTTAGAGCGACTACTCTTTAGTATCTATTTATCGTACGGTTTACTCGCTCGGAGGATAGAGTTAACGGCTATTCGCTTTCGTAACGAATCTCTTTAAGATCGGAACTACTTTATTATCGACGATACTAGCTCGATTATTATTCGATACTATAAGTCTTAGTAGCTCTTCGGTATTCCTAAGATTATCCCGCGTTTTCTACTATAGCGAGTAGGTTAATTATTAGTCGTCTACTTAGTCTATATTTAGCTATTTTATAAGTATCTACTTATCGAGACGTAGAATTAGAAGATTAGCGATTATATATAGTATAACGAAAAAGGGCTATAAGAGACTAAGTATTTAATCCGAGTTATTAAACGATAGACGACGCTTAGACTCGAATATCGATTTTATATACTAGATTTCCGCTATATTATTATTAGTATCGGACGGGAAGTAGTCTTAAATAAATTCGCCGAGAGTTATAAAGAAGAGCTTAGAGAAGTAGAGGAGTCCGAGAGAGAGATAGATAATTCTATTAAGCTATAGAGCGGCCGGAGTAATACGATAGGTACTAGTCGATACGAAGTACGATCCGATATTATTAAGTATATAACGTCTAAGTTAATCGAGACTTTTCGTCCTATTAATAAAGGCTAGTATCGTTTTCTCGAGTTAGCTAGTATAGGCGCCTAGCTTCTTAGTAAACTATCTTATCTTAGCGGCACTACGATCGCTACTACTTCTATATTATCTATCGATTAAGGTAAGCGTTCGGCGCGAGAGTCGTAGGAAATATCGTCTTATATTCTCCGCTAGTAATCGCTCTTCGATAGGAGTCCTCGTAGCCCCGCCCTACCGTTATCCGCCGTAACCGTTATCGCTCTATCGATAGCTTAAATTAAGAATAGGCTATATCGACTATTCGGGGATAGGACCGCTAGATTTCGCTCTCGCGAGTAGAAGGAGGGTACGATAGCGGTGCTTTACGGTAAGACTTCGGTTACGATTATTATTCCTACGAACGAAGGTAAAACGATTCTAGCGATACTTCCCGTCGTCTTAGAGAAGGAGAGTATCTCTATTTTTATTACGCTATTTCGAGTATTAGTCGATAACGTTATCGCTCGATTTCGTAAGGCTAGTATTTACTATATTAAGTAGACGATTAGCGAGATTAACTCCGCTCGAATTATCGTAGTTAGTACCGATATTACGGTATAAGATAGCTTTATAATATACGGACGAATATTAGTCGAGGCCGGTCTACTACGACGTATCTTTATTAACGAGGGTTACTATACGTTTACCGATAGCTACTAGCGTAAAAATCTCTCTCGGGTTCGCTATATCCGGAGTCTCGGCTATTCTACTTATATCTTAACCGCGACATTACTACTACGGCGCGTTAGTAAGTTAGAAGATAGTCTAGATATTCGATATATACGTATTATTCGAGCTAGTACTATCCGCCTACGCTATCGATACTTAGTTTAACGATATCGACCCGATAAATTAGAGAAAGAAGTACTACGAATCTACTAGCGGTAACTCTACTACTTAATTTAACGAGGCGAACGGGAAGTAGTTTATAGTCTCTCTCGTAATTTCTACGTATCGTTAGTCGACTAGCTTTAATACTACTACTATTACGCTCGAGTATATAACCGAGCGGAATATCTCGAGTATTAGGTTCGTAAGGAAGGGTTAATTATAGCTATATCTACGCTCGGGACCGGTATTAATATTCCCGATATCGTCTTTATCTTATACGTCGATCTTCCGTTTTCGATAATTAACTTTACGTAGTAGAGTAGGCGCGGGAGTCGTAGCGAAGAGGAAGTCTACTTTCTTATTCTAGTCCCGAACTAAAAGGCCGAAGCTCGACTATAGTAAGGTAGATTAGGGGTAGAAGATAAAGTAATAGCGTAGTTCGTAGCTACTACCGACTATCGACGGCGTATAATAAGCGAGTATTTAGATAAAGCGGAGCTAGCGAGATCTTACGAGGGTAATATCTACTAGCTTCGATATAATCGTTATAGCGAAGGAGCGTATAAGATATCGATTCGGATACGAGAAGAAGAGGAGACTTAATATTTCGTAGAGGAGGCGATAACGGAGATAAAGATTAAGTATATCTACTATTAGGTAAACGGTAAAAACCGAACGGCACTATATTCGACGCCGAAATACGATCGAGCGTAGTAGTACGAAGCGGAGGTAGAAAGATTCCGTTCTCGTATTCGCTACTAACTCGATACGTATAGTTATTATCGATATAGTATTAGTTAGTATTTCTACGTAACCGGATAAGATAGTAAGTAGATATATTAATAGCCGGGAGTAATAGCTCCTATAGTATATTATATAATATAGAGTTAGGTAGAGTATCGATAAATCTAGATAGCGGGATATTTAGGGGCGTATTAAGATTAGGACTCGTACGCGCGATAGCTCGATTAGCGGTATTATTAGCGGATTTAGGGGGAGAATATAAATAATAGTATAGTCGTATTAATTCGAGCGGTTCGATATCTATACGATAAGAACTTAGTCGATCGTAATATTAAACGAGAAGCTAGCGAATCTAAAGGTCGGAAGTTTTAACGAGAAATAGTATATCTTCGAGCCCGAAATATATAACTTCTTATCTACGGCGTAAAGAATAGGTAAAAAGATACGATTTAGTACTATTAGCTAGGGTTCCCGAGTAAGCTATATAATAGAGGTAGAATACGAAACGAAATACTAGGATAGTTAGAATAAAAGAGAATCGAAGATTAAGGGGGATAAAGGAGAAGATATAGAAAAGAGTATAAGAGTATTTAGGTAAGGGAGAATTTAATAATAGATAGAGTATAAGGAAGGAAAAATACTTCGTAGAAATGTAATAAAAAATAGTAAAAAGGCGAGATATATAGGGTATTAGGAGAGGAATAGGAGTAAAAGACGAGGAGAGGAGCGGAATCTAGGGTAACCTATAGAATAAGAGAAGATAGAGTAAATAAAGGAGAAAAGGGTAAGTCTTCGGGATTAGGTAAGAGCTTAAAGAAGGAGTAGGTAGAGAGGACGGTAAAGGTACGATTAGCCGAATTAGCTAAGCGACCTATCGAAGTAGAAAGAAGGGAAAGCGCCGAAGGCGTAATAGCCCGGAAATTCCGAGTAACCTATAACTTAGGAGAAAGAAGATAGAATTAAAGGAGGAAGAAGGTATAGTAATAGCGCGAAGGGCGCGATAGAGGAGAGTATCGTAATATAGTCTTTTTTACGGGCGAAAAGGGTTAGGATTATCGATTAGCGGTACTAGGTATTAGAAAGAGGAATAAGATTTAAGCTAAGGTATAGAGGATAGTTAGCTAGAAACGAGTTAATAGTTATAGAGGCGTTAGTAAATATAGTAGTATTTACGGTAATTTTTAAAAGGGTTTCGAGTAAGTATAGTAAATAAATAAGGGTAGTTTATAGTAGATACTTATAGGGGTCGGGAGTAGTTAAGATCGGGAGGGGGAGGGGGGAGGAATTATAGGAGAACGGAGATAACGAGGTTAAGGAATTTTTTAGGGTTATATAGTAGGTACTAGGCTACGCAACGGGTTAGGCTAAACCTAGTTGAAAACCCGGAACCTAACCTAATAGGGTTAAATTAATTAGGTTTCTAAAATAGCTAAAAACCTAACGCGTTTTTTAATCGGGTTAAAAAAAAAGAGGATAGGGTTTAAAACCTAATAGGGCTACTAAGAGTTATTAAAAATAGACTATTTTTAAGAAAAATAGAAATAATTACTATAAATAGTATATTTTTTACTAAAAATAGTAATAATCTAAGTAATAATCTCTATTTTTAGTAATTTAGGCTACTAAGACTAAACCTAATAGGGGTATAAACCCTATTAGGTTTTTAGTTAATCGGGTTTTTATAAAGACTAAAAACCCTATAGGGCTTTTTACTCGAGTTATAAAAGGTCTACGAGTTATCTAACCTAACCCGTTACGTAGCCTAGTAGGTACGAATAGGTAGTAGATAGAAGATAAAGTTAAATTTAAGGGAAGATTAATTTTTAGGAGGTTTCGTATCGATATAAAAAATCGAAGTAGATTATCGATTAATAATAGATAAGAGGTAAAGGATTAGGGTGTAGTTAAGGAGAGGCGGTAGTAGAGATATAGAGTATTTTATTTAGGGTAGGAAGTTAAATTTAATATTAGGAAAAACGGGCGAGATTTTATAATTTTTTACTACGTTAATAAAAATAATAATAATAATTTAAGAGGAGTAGAGGATAGAGAATCGAATAGAGAATTTAGTAGAGGTAATTTTAAGGCGACCGGTCGAGTTAATTACGAGAGAGAAATAACGGAAGATAGAAGATATTAGGGAGGGGGGGGTTTAGGCGAGGGTTAAGGTTTAGGTTAAAGTTAAGTTTAGGCGATATAAGTTTAGGATTTCGGAAGGATAAGAACGAAAACGGTCGAAGGAAGATTATATAGATTAAGGAGTAAACGAAGGAGAAAAAAGAGTAGAGGAGAAGGAAGGATAAAGTTTCGAGATAGAGGATATTCGGGATAGAATAATTTAGGGTAGAGGAAGGGTTAGAGATTTTCGGAGGGATCGATAGAGGAAAAGGGTTTACGATAGATTTTAGATATCGGGGAGTAGAGAGAGGACTTATAGAAGGAAGTATAGAGGTAAAATAGTTAAGAATAGAGGGGGAGGAGGGTAGGAAGAGGAAAAGCGAGAGAAGTCGGGTTTAAGATTAGGAGGAGGAGAGAGATATTAGGCGAAAGAAAGGTAAGGAATTTAGGGCGAACTCGGTAAGGGTTAGTTAGGGTTAGAGTTATTAGATATCGGTATATCGGTATAGAAGGAGAGTAATATAGTTAAGGTTTATAGTCGATAGGGAGGCGGAAAGAGGAGGGTTCCGGGGAGGGTTAAGGTTATGTAATAAGTAAAAAGCCGGTATTTTTTTCGGAGAGAGCGTTAGGGTTAGGGTTACTCGGGTATAAAGTTTAGGGCGGAGGTTAATAAAGAAGGTATTAGGCGGGCGGTTAAGTATTAAGTATCGCGACGTAGTCTCGAGATAAGAGGAGAGGAGGAAGCTCCGTCTAGGATAAGATTAGGATTAGGAAGAGGGTATATAGAGCTAGGATTAAATAATTAGGGTTATTCTAATAGGATAAATTTTAGAGTAAAAGGGGAAATATTTAAACTATAGGATTTTTTTAGGGTAATTTAGAGTTTTAAATATTATATATAGAGAGATATAAAGAGAAGTAGAGGATAGTATATAATTATATATAAAGGATAGAATAAAGTTTAGGTATAGGGATAGAGATCTAAAAAATAAAAGATAAGGATATAAATTTAAGATAATTTAGGAATAGGACTAATACGTAGAAGGGAGGGAGAGGTATAGAAATAATAAGGGTTATAGAATAATAAATTAAGGGCGGAAGATAGAGGAAAAAGTTTAGATAGGTTTAAGAGGACGCGGAAGGGGCTATTACCCGGGTTAACCGGATAACCGATGGAAGTAGGAAGAGATTATAGGAATAGCGCCGACGGCGCTATAACTCGGACTTTCCGGGTAACTCGTAACTTAGGAGGAAGAGGATAGAGGAGGGAGGGGGGCGGAGGGGGGCGGAGGGCGCGGTAAATTTAGCGACGTCGTCTTCTATTATATTTAATATAGAGAATCTAGGGTAGAATCTTTAAACGGACTAATTAAGACGTATAGGTTAGACCTATACTCGTAGCGGAATCTTTACTTTCGACCTAGACGGAATCTTTACTATCTACATTCGAATTTTAGCGTGATAATTTATGTAAATAGTAAATATAGTAATATAAATATACCTCTAGTGTCTATTTATTAGTAGACTCTATCGTTATTATCTAGTAGACGTAGACTTTATCTCTTCTAGGAATAAGGTAGTATTACGTGATTTCGCTCGCGATACGTATCGTAAGTACGCGTAGTTTCCGTTTTATAGTTAGCTAGTCGTATTAGTAGTCTATATTCCTACGACTAAGACTAATTAGCGTAGAGATACGATTTTAATTAGTATTAATAGAGGTATTTAATATCGTATTCTAGTATTAGCCCTAATATCGAGTAATTTATTATCCCTAATGTCGATTTTACTCCGTCCCTAGTTAGATCTAGGTATATTTAGATCGACACTATACTCCGATTCTACCTAAAACTAGGCGTAAAATTATCGAGGCCGCTTCTCGTCTTCTAAAAGACTAGGTAGTATACCGACCTAAGGACGTAGTTTATCCTACGGCTACTTACCTACCTATTATCGGATTAAATATATACTATAATGCGTACTAATATACGGGAATACTCGCTAACGGGTTACCGTATAGTAAGATTCGCTAAACGCTTAAGATGATGTAAGCCTATTGTCGGGAGATCTATAGATAGGAAAATACCTAAAAGCGTAGTGGAGATAGCCGTCGTAAGTAGTAGTAGACTCCGAACCGATAATAGCGTAATAGGGTGAGTTATTAGCGATTTTTCTAGTTTAGTATATAGTAGTAATATTTTACCGTACAATCGCCCTAGGATAGGTTAAGTATAGCCTATCCAAGAGGACCCTGGAATCTGGCCAGATTACTCGTAGGGCGACCAATGAGAGAATGGGAATTCTTAGGGTTCAGGCCAGATTATCCGGCCAGATTACTTTCTGCTCAGCACTACGCAACCGAGATAATCATATTAATAATTACATCAATCGACTGTACTCAATGAGCTCTATCGATTACAGTATAGTTCACTTGT
>NW_013550550.1:61969-78186 GCF_000709125.1 Exophiala aquamarina CBS 119918 | reverse complement strand
CAGACCCTGAAACTACCAGAAATGCACGGGTCACGAGTGCTACGACCATATCTGGGGTTATCCTATCATAACCCTAATTGACCCCAACCCTAGAATTTTGACCAATCAGCAACGTGAGAGCTGGGAAACGGTAGTTCAGGGGAAAATAACCCTAGTTTTTTAGATTTCTATGGGCCTTGGCGTGGTAGAGCGGGACACTACCGATGTCAATGATGGTCAGGTAAAATCGCTAGTATTAAGGTTATAGCGCGCGCGTACGATATTCTATATATAATATTAATACGTCGACTTAAGGACGACGCTTTCTAGCGTAGTACGTCTACTATAACTCGAAAGCTTACTTAGTAGAAAGAAAAAGTTCTAGTACGATAGATACTAAATATAGATTTACGCGAATATACGCCTAGAGTAGACGACGTTAGTAGAAAAGCGAATATACTACTTATTAAGCGCGTTCGTAGTACGCTAGTAACGTCGTCTACTATCGATATTAATTAAGCTATAAACTTCGTTCGTTAATACTCCGAATTATATTTAAATTACCTTAAAAAGAAGAATTCGTAGTAAGCTCTTTATAAAGATTCTAATATTATCTAGATATAGTTTAATTTAGTATAGAATATTATTACTAAATACGAAGTAGTAGATAATAATATTTAAAACTTTAATAAGATAAGCTTCTAGATAGAAGTAATTTCTATAGCTCGAGTTATAACTAGCTTTAAGTAATATAGTTAGTTCGTTATTACTTAATTTAATAATTATATATAGATAATAATAATTAAGATAATTATAGTAGACGAGAAAATATTAGATCTATTAATTATCTTTATTAATAAAGTCTACTAGAAATAGTAGTTTTAGGAGCTTTAGAACGACGAGTATACTAACTAAAAGTTCGTCGTTAATAAAACGAAGTAGACGAACGATAAAATAGATTTATAGTAGCTCTAGAAAGTCTTTAAGTCGTTTACTAAATACTTAAGGCGAAGTAAATATCGATTACTTATTCTAAATAGCTACTATAGCTATAATACGCTCGAATTTAATAATTATTATATAAAGTATAATATTATCGCGCTTTTTATATCGCTATATACTTTCTACTTACTTTAACCGCTTAATATAGTATACTTTTTATCGCTTAAGCGAGCGTATAAAAGGTAAGTTAAGAAGTTAATACGCTTAAACTAATACTATATCGATAAAAACGACTTTCTATATCTATATATAGCGGCTCGCTTTAAAGTATTTACGAAGTATAACGCGAGGATAAACTTTCGAGTAGTTAGCTTAGTATCGTACGATTTAAGTATTATACTTAATTAATTAAGACTAATATTTTATATATCTACGCCGCTTCTCTTACTTTCGTTAAGTTAAGAGCTTAAGTAGAGTTAAAATTCGAAGACGCCGCGAATAATTAAGTAGATTTAGAAGTATACTTATACGCTTAGAAAATCGCTTAAGCGGAAGACTATTCTAACTTCTAGTTTAACTAATTTAGTTATTATATAAATAGCTAAGACTACTAAGTATACTATTTACGCGTTTTAACTAGTATAGAAGCGAATTATAAAGCTAGAAAAGCTTATCTAAGTAAGGAAGAAGAGGAAGACGACTAGTAGAAAGTATATTAAGAATAATAAGCTACTTAGTACGAGCGATATATATTAAGAGTACGTAGACGAGTCCGACGAGGAAGACGAGAATACTATTATTATTCGCGTTACGAGCGCTTAGCGGCGTTATAGGCGGTATAGTACGATAGGATATAACTCTAGGACGTATTAAGTATTAAATATAATAGCTTAATAGCGAATTAGATACGATTTAGCGTCGTTATAGTTAATAGAGTAAGTATAAAGAGTAGTAGTAGTAGATTAGTATTCTACTAGCTTATATATTCTACTAGTTTATATATTCTACTAGCTTATAGATTACGTTATATAGTAGCTATAGTTTAAATATCGTATTAATAATAGTTAGGCTAAGCCTAGCGAGTCTATAGTAATTAAAGTTTATTCTATAAGCTTATAATAAGTATCTATTATAGTCTAGCGCTATAAGCCTACGATAGCCTAGGACTTACTAGGCTTCTTAGGCTAAAATATAGATATATTTAACCTTACTTTTTCTTTAGACTTCGCTTAGTTATCCCTAAAAGACCGCTAAGACTTTCTTTTCTTTAAGTCTTCTAGAAACTATTCTTCCTTTATATCTTTATCTATACTACCTAGTTCTATCTTTATAATTAAATTTAATCTAGGGACTCCTAGACCTACTAAGTAATGTCTTCCTTAACTATTACTCTACGGCTTTAACTTCGGCCTAACGCTTATAGACCTATATCTTTTATAGGCTACTTACTTACTAACTTACTATCCGAGCTACTAAGTCGTATTATAGACTTTACCCTACCTAAGTATATTAGCGTCTACTATAATAGGGTTAGAAGTAGGGACCGCGCCTTTATAGAAATCGATACTAACCTAATTCTTGCCCTATCCGACTACAACGTATTACGAAAGATATATAAGTTCCTCTACTATGAGGCCGTTAAACGGGAAGTAATAATTACGATATACGTAAACCTAGTTTAGGTTACCCGGCTAGACCTTCTAAAATAGGCCGAGTAGTAGGTTAAAAAGGGCGTAGTAGTAGAGGATCTATTCGACGCGTTCGTAGCCTTTAACCGTCTCCTATAGCTACGGTTTAGAAATATTAAGAGGGTCGAGTTAGATTTTATAAAGGTAGTACCGTAGCTAGTGTTAGAGAGTATTAGTCTTAGGGCGATGTTCGAGATGCTTAAGCGGGGAAGAAAGCTATTCTAGCTACTAAAGGATTATAGTCTAGTATAGGTATACCTCTAGGAACTACCGGGTAGGGAAGAAGGGCTAGCCTACGACCATCTCGAACTACTCCCTCTTCTAGCTAATTAAGGTTAGACCTTCGAGCTCCGGGTTTAGTTAACCGACTCCGTAAACGATTAGGAGAGGGTAGGGTTAAAGGGTTTATTAGTAGATTATAGCTATATCTAAGTATATACGGTAAGTAACCGGCCTATTATCGGGGTATTAGATAGAAATACTCTAACTAAAATACTAATAGAAGATAGGTCCTCCTCGTAGGCGCCGGCGACGTCGACCTTACCCGAGTCCGTAATCTTCGTAAGTATAACCGTAATAAGTAGATTATATCTCTACTAAAGAATAGAGTAGATAACTATTAGTACGACGTATTTACTTACTAATATCTACGTATAGTGGAATTCGAATAAACGACTAGGCCGGAAGCTATAGTTTAGGGTCCGTAGATTAAATCTAATCTATATACTCTTAGGCTAGAATAGTAAATCGCTTAAATTAAAGGCTATTAGGAAAGCTCGAGGATAGATAGTTAACAATCGAACTTTATTTAGTAAGCTATAAGATCTATAGAATATATTTAGCTATAGAGGCCTCGGAAGGTCCTTAGATTAAATTTAAAGGGGAACCCCTAAAAACTAAATTTAATCTACGGACTACGTATACTCTAAATTTATTCGTATCTAAACCGAGTATATAAAGGGAGTTTCGTAGCTAGGAGAGTATTAAGAATCGGATATTAAGCGTCTCTACTTCGTTTAATTATATTATCTCGACCGCTAAACGAGACTAATATTAAGAAATAATACCCTATATATAATATACTAGGGAAAGAATATACTTTAACGAGAGACGAGGAGCTAATTATAAAGGGACCCTAGATTAAATATAACGACCTATATACCTCTTTAGCTAGTAGTTCTTATTCTTAAGGAGAGTAAGTAAAGCTCTTAAGTAGTTACCTCTAGGCCTATACTCGCTATCTCCTCCCCTTTACCGCGCTATATCCTCTCCTTTACCGCGCTATATCCTTACCTTTACCTCTATATCCTTACCTTTACCTCTATATTCTTACCTTTACGTCCGCTAGGATACCGCTAAGCCTCGAGACTATTAGCGCTCCCTAACGCCTCTTTCGAACTACTAGATAGATTATATTTCTTCCGTACCTCTATCTACTATCGACCCTTTCGTTCATACAACTAAATTTAATCTAAGGACCGCTTAACCTCGCTAATAATAGCCTTAGTAACTACTTAGTCGATACTAAAGCTTTAGCCCCCCGATCGTAAAGACCTTCGTTTTATAGGATAGCTACTTACCGACGTTCCTATCGAGGTATTTAATTATATTCTTAAATTTACCCTACTCGAGTATATCGATGTCTACTACTACGCCGATATATAGAGTAGGTAGCCTCTAGTATTCGACCGTACTATACCGGCCTTGGCGCTAGATATATATACGATAGTGAGGATAAGTTATAAGTTCCTAAAGGAGGAAGTCTATAAGTATAAGCGTAAACTTACGATTACGGTATACCTCGGTATAACTCGTAACGTTAAAGATAGGTTAGAGATCCCGAGATAGGCGCGTAAGAACTTAACTCTAGTAAGAGTAAGTCGAGGTAGGTACTACGGTCTAGGTCTATAGGATATATATAGGATGTTCGATATCTTATCGGGTAAGAAATTTAGGAGGCTCTAGAAAGTAGAAGTAGGCGTCGCTAGGCCTATAGAGTAGCTAGTAGTTAGACTAGCTATTCTAACGGCGATATTCGAGAAGTTTAAATAAGAGGAAATAGAGCTACGTCTACTAAAGGGTACGCCTATAGTATAGGCGGGTAAGTAGGTATAAGGGGAAAGAGAAAAGCTAAATCTAGAGCATCTTAATTGTATTACCGTGGCCGACCGTAAGGGATATAGTCTAGAGATAAAGGTTTAGGTAACCGATTCGGTAACGGACTAGGAATATATCTCTAAAAAAGGATCGCTACCGGACTATAGCTACATTAAGGTATATACGGTAAGATACCTATTAAGTACACTACTATAGGGCGAAGAGACTCTAACTAAACGCGTATTAAGTATAGGTCCTAACCTTAGTACTTAGTAATATATACCTTACTTAGATAAGAAATCTCCGAAAGTTAAGTTACGATAAGCGCTTTATAGCTCTACTTAAAACTAGAGTAGACGAAGGTATATAGGACCTATTTACCTACTATTACCTACGTACTTTAGAGCCTAAAGGAACCGACGATACTAAACCGAAATAAGTATAAAAGAGAGGCCCTTAGTCGAAATTTCTCTAAGTACGAAAAGGAATAGTATAAGAGTAGAATAAAAGCCTAGCCTTAAAATTAAAGTATCGGGATAGAAAAGTCGAGATTAGTATTAAAGTACGAGGGCGTAGTAGAAGGACCGTAGATTAAATCTAATCTAGACGCTAGCTAGCGAAGAGAGGAGACGTCTTAGGTAGAATAGTTTTAGTTACGGTCGATAATAGTTTATCTAACGGCCGGTACGATTAAGTTTATATACATTTTATCGTAAGTATATTTAGTAGGGCGAGTTTAGTTAACGATTTTATTTAGATAATAGTCTATAGATTAAATTTAATCTTTACTAGATATTAAATTTAGTCTATAGACTACTAGTAGTCGATAATATAGTTTAGAAGGAGTAGTTAGGAATAAACGATATATAAGTTAAGGAACGAGTAGGCGACGCTTTACTTTACTATAGGGTATATTAGACGATAGGTTAATTAAGCGGGTCGAGATAGAACTAATAAAGACCGTCGGGTAGAGATAGACTATAGTAGGGAAAGCTAAGGAGATAACGCTAGAGAGTCTATAGACTATTCTATACGAAGACTATAAGGACGTTTATCTAAATATATAAATAGTACCCTAATAATAGGTATACCGGCTATAAGTATTCGTAGATTAAATTTAGTTTTTTATTATCGAGATAAAGGGAGGGCTCGATATAAAGGGCGGGCACCTATACGCGGAGAGAAGATTTACCCTTTACTACTTTACTCTTTACTACTTTACCTTACCCTTACTTCTATAATAGCGATTTCTTCTTCCGCTTCCTCCTTCTTAATCTTCCTCTTAATACCTCTCTCCGATAACTACTAATCCTACCTAATTATACTAGTTTTATACGCCGAGACTAGTATTAATTCGTACGTCTATACCTCCCTTAGCTATATAATTAAGAATTCTATCTCGCTCGAGGCTATAAACCGCCGAAAAAAGAGACCTCTTTATGAAGGTTCATCGGAATCGAGAGTAAGTTATTCCTACTTTCTAGCTTTTCTAGTTTTTCTAGGGATAATTAAATTTAATCTAGGGGTCTCTATAGTAAGGACCGCTCGGTCGCTTATACCTAAGTTACTCTTAAATTTAACCCGTAGACTATATTCTTTATAAGTAAGGCTAGTACTAACTATATTTAGCTAAACCGCTCTACTCTAAAATAGCTAGGGTTATAGGGCCTAAGAAGCGACTCCTAGCGCCTAAACTACCTAAGAAATCGAAGGCTAGGGTTACCGACTCTAGTTAGGAGCGCGGTAGTAAAGTAGATAGAGAAATAGAAGTAGAATATAGTAATAAAGAAGCTAAACGTATAGGAAGATCTCCGGCCGAGTCCGAGCTCGAGTCCGAATCTAAATTCGACCCTAGTCCTAAGGGGAAGAAGAAAATAATAGCTAAAGACCGGGCGAAGAAAGATCGTAAAAACGTAAAACGTACGGTAGACTCGAACGATAAGCTAAAGGATCGGGCCGAGTTAATTAAATAGTATCGGTATATTAAGGGGATTCGATGTATCGAAGCTATTAAACTCTATATAAATATAAGCTTTCTAGTAGGGTA
This sequence comes from Exophiala aquamarina CBS 119918, assembly GCF_000709125.1. NCBI lineage: Eukaryota > Fungi > Ascomycota > Eurotiomycetes > Chaetothyriales > Herpotrichiellaceae > Exophiala > Exophiala aquamarina. The sequence goes on along the minus strand of NW_013550550.1, from coordinate 71,433 downwards.
CCTAAATATAAGGGACACTAAAGAACTAGAAGAGTTTATATATAAGAATATTCGGGTCCTTAGATGCTTTAAAGGAGTAAAGGATAGTAGCTTCGAAATCGCGAAGTTTAACGTAAATTCTTCGATTAAGGCGGAGTAGTGTTACGAAGAGTTTAAATCCGGTCTCGCTAAAAATAAGTCGATATATACTAAGCTTTAAAACGCTAAGTTTAAGTACAAGAAAGGCCTAGAGATATTAAGAGATTCCGTCTTCGCTAGCTAGGGTACGGCTAAGTAGACGAGCGATTTTACCCGCGCCGTCTACCTCGCTACTTATTTCTACCTAATTAGGAAAAACCCCGACGTCTTCGTTAATTCGTTCGACGAGAATTTTAAGGGTGTTAAATAGGGTTAGGCTAGTACTAAGGACGTTAATCGAGCGTTTTATATTATCCGGTTTAATACCTCGGGTTAGACTACTCTAGGTAGCTATACGTACGGTAAAAAGAAATATATTAGTATACGTTTTCTAATAGATAAGGAAGTCGTAATATTTAGGTCCGGGAGCCGTCGACTACGCTAAGAATAGATATAAGATATAAGGAAGGAGGCTCGTTACTTTTTTAATAATACGGGTATAGGTATAGAGGATTAAATACTCTTTATCGATCGGACTAATATCTCTAAGTATATAGATACGACTAGAAGCTCTAAAATTATTAATAATAAGTTAAAAGAAATTACTTAGAAGTAGATAATAAAGGTAAGTCTAGTTAGTAATTAAATATTAAGTAGGTCTAGGGCTAGATTAGAGGAGTCTATAGATTAAATTTAGAGCTTAGACGGTTTTTAAATTTAATCTAGGGATTATTCTAGGCTCGGCGAAGTCCCTATCTCTATAAAATTTCGAAAGAAGGTATACTAATATATTTATATTTTAGAAGCGTAAGGATAGGAGAATATTAAGTAGAGAATCGATTAGTCGACTACCTCTCCGGGAGGAGGAGATTAAGGAGTTTCTACTCCGATAAGCCGATCGCGTTACCGTAGTGTATAACGAGTTCTCTAACCTAAGTAGTAGTGTAGAAGAAACCGCTAACGTCGCGGCCGTCGACCGTACTATAAGAGAGAAGGATGGAAATTAGCTTAGACTACCTAAGGAAGAGACCTAGGATATACCGAGTACCGCTTTCTAGAACCTATATACCGATATTAGTATAGTTTATACTAAGGTATTATCCTACGAGGCTACGTATACGCGATTAGGCTACTCGACCGATCCGAATAAGGCTTACCCTAACGTTCTCTAAAATTCGGATACGAAGAAAACCTCGACCTATTAACCTAAGGCCTACTAGATAATGTCGGCCGCCTAGATAGCGGAAATAGAGAAGTTAGCCCTACGCGGAGGGATCTTAGGTAACGACTATAGCTTAGGGAAAACCTCGATAGTATTCTAGTATATCTTTTACTCGAGTCTTAGGATCCTCGAATAGGCGAATAGGAAGAAGCCGTACGACGCGCGATCGATATTAATCGTAGTGCCCGGTACTCTAATCGATAACTAGTTTAATAAGTAGGTAAAATATTAGTCGAACTTAATTCCGCTATTAGTGTTTTATAGTAACGAGAAAAACGATATATTAGCCTAAAAGCGATCGGTAACGTTACCGCTCGGCGTATTCGTAGCGTTAAAACGAATTAATAAAACCTTTCTACCTATAGATCCTCTATTTACGTTTAGGGTAGTACTCTCCTTATATAATACGGTAGCTAAACGACTAATTATTATATATAAAGAATAGAAGATACGGAGACGGGACTTTTCTATAGCTATTCCCGAACGTCTAGGTAAGAACTAACTTATAGAATAAAAGGGCTCTAGATTAAATTTAATCTTTACGAGGAGGTACTAAATTTAATCTAAGGAACTACTCTTTTAGGTTTATCTTCTACCGTAAAGTTATATACTAACGTCTTAATAGTATACTATTTAGGTAATATAGTTCGAATATTATCTATACCGAAGGATAAGAGACGTAAAAAAGTCGTCTAGTTTATTACCGAGAGGGTAGCCTAGGACGTCTACTCTAAGAACTACTTAGCCCTCGATAGAGTCTAAACCGACGGAGATAATAAGGACAATACTAATAATGGCGATTAGGATGCTATAGACTCTACTCGGTTTACTAACCTCTTTAAAGGTACGTTCCGCCGGGTAGTATATAATAAAGGTTATAAAATTAAGAACCCTCGTACTCGTAACTATTTTACTATTTATAGCCTCTACTACTATAATATTTAGGTAGTTATAGCTACCGCTATAATTAATAAAGTCGCCGATCTCCTAGGTTATCTCTATCTATTTTAGAGAATTTAATAGTTATTCGACCTAGACGACTTCGATGGGTATACGTTGCTATCGGAATTAGCGAAGCGCTACCTCCTAGTAGCCTTAGATAATATCTTAGATGAAGTACCTATTTATAGCGAGCGCTATAGTGGGGAGCTAATATTTATCTATAACCCGAAGGGGTTTACGCTTCTAAATACTAAGGAGTAACTTAACGGCGGTGTTATGGCTCGGAATGTACTAGGGGCGATTCTATCTCGTGCTTAACTTAGATAGACAATGGCGTCTGAAATCTAAGTAGAAGATTGAACTATTCGTCCTAGCGACGACGTGCCTATATATTAGATTTCGGCTATAGAGATCTATAGTTTACGCTACGAGAGAATAGTATATAAGGAGATATAGGATAAGTAGGTTTCTATGCTTTTCTAGGGCGGGGCGTCGGACTCGAATTCCGCGCTTAAAAATAAGGGCCTAAGAGATATAGTCGTCTATCGGCTCCTTAGCCTAGTAACTAGTAATACTAGACTCTATAATTTCCTCCTACGATCTATATACTATACTATATAAGAGGCGTAATAGCTAATCGAAAAGGGAGATAACTATAGCTTTATAGTCTACTTCCTACTAACGCGTCCTACCCCCTCTATTCCTAACTACCTCGACCGTCTAGGGGTTAGTAAGTATATAGTAGGCGAGAGCCCTAAGCTACGATATACTTACCGCTATATCTACGACGCTATATATAGCGAGAAGGAGAATAGTAGGAAGCTCGCTATTTTCGTAGGTTAGCCGACTACTTAGTGGGAGCTTATTTCCTTCCTCGATAATCTCGGCTTAGACTACTACACTATATAGCTAGGGACCGGGAGCGTAGAGAAAGATAATATCTATCGTCGCTTTAACGATCCTTAGGACTATACTAAGATTCTAGTCGTTAACCTCCGAAGCTTCGTAGTCGGGTTAAACCTATAGAATATATATTTAAAGATCCTTATTCTAGATATACCTAAAAATATTAATATCCTTATCTAGGCTATTAGACGTATCTATCGCCTTAGATAAAAGAACTAGTAGCGTATCTAGACCGTCTACCTTTAGTATAGCTACGACTAATAGTTATAGGCTAATACGATTCGTAAGATAGTTAGTTAAATCGTCGGCGAAGCGAAGATTAATTAGCGTAAATTTAGCCGGTAAGACGTTAAGAGAGCGATAGAGACCTAGAACGTTACCGACGAGGCTTATATTTTCGATGTAATTAATGGAGAGCGGGATAACGACATTAATACTTAGGTCCGGGAGTATATTCGTAAATTAATAGGAGCGCGAAGCGACCGCTCGACTTAGCGTACTACTAACCTAGCCGAACCTTACTAAGTCTATAGTCGGGACTCCGAGGCCTAAACTCTAAGCCGAAGATATAATTAATAAGCCTTTATTACTAGTAGTACTAAGGCTAAGGGTTTATTAAATAGTAAGTTTAGTAGATAGGTAAGTCCTTAGATTAAATTTAGTTTCCCGAGCTAGGTTAAATATAATCTAAGGACCCCTTGTACCTCCCTTTTTATTATCTTAACTAACTTATATCTAGTTTAATCGTAAGGTAAAATAGCTAATAAACGATACGTATCTACCCTCCTAAATATCGATAGTATCGGTCGCGTTAAGAAATATCCTTCGGGCTTTCTCTAGGAGTAGTTTAAGGATATCTTCTTCTATCTAGAACTAGGAATCGGAGGAAAGGTATATATTAACGATCCTAAGAAGAAGGATCTTATTCGGTAGGGACTAGTAAGCCTAAGGGAGTACGTTAACGCTCCGGTCTACGAGTAGAAACTAAGCCTTACTAATAGTAGACTAAACGCTCGGCCGAACGGATCGGATTCTATAATAGTTCGAGATATTTTCTAGGACGCGGGAGTAGTAAAAGGAAATAACGATAGAGTGAGTATTAAAACGGCTTAGATTAGAAATAACGGTAGTACGAGTATTAGCGATACTCGGGAGCGGAATAAAGGTACTTATACCGGTAATGTCGATATAGAGGATATAAATAATAGCGATAGTAATCTTACCCCCTATAGGTCGAGAGAGCCGAGTCTACCTCCTCGTACCCCGAGCCCGCTTCTAATATCGACTTCGGCGTCGCTAAAGAGTATCGATACGGAGGATAAGATCGATAGCGATAGTAATCTTACTCTCTATAGATCGAGAGAGCCGAGTCTACCTCCTTATACCCCGAGCCCGCCTCTAATACCGACTCCGGCTCCGTCTAAGGTTAAAAAGCGGAAGCGAAGTACTTCGAGGGGAGGAGGGCGACGCTCTAAGCGGCTTTAGGGTAGAAAGAAGTAAAGAACTAAAAAAGTATCGTATATAGGTAATAGGGGATAGTATATTATACCTTAAGGATAGTACTAGGAAATAAAAGTTAGGTATAGTCGAGAGCGTAGTTCTCTTTAAGTAGAGCTAGTTATATTAGAGTATAAACCTACTAGTACTAGGGTAATTTCTTCCTACCCTCTCGACTTAATATTAGTATTAGTCGATATATAGGCTTCGGCCTAGTATATAAATATATTTAGAGATAACGTCTTAGCTAGATAGCGACTAGTAAATTAATTAAATAATTAAATCGATTAAATAATTAACTCGGTTATCTCGTACCCTTCGTAGTTAAATATATAGAATAATCTAACTCTAGGTAGCTAACTAAATTAAATTTAATCTACCGTTCGTCTAGGTACTTACGGGGTTTATAGAATATATTTAATTCTCGTTCTCGATTAGGGTAGTAAAATTAGATTTAATCTACGGATACCTCTAGGTTAGATCTTATACTACGGTCTAGTTCTACTATTAGAGATCTAAGTAGTAATAAAGTAAGAGTAACGTATATATATTAACGTCGTCGTTATAGAGGATTAATATTAAATAGTAGGGTAGTCTTCTTAATATCGATAAGGGGTAGAAAGGAGGGGTACTAGATATATATCTCTCTAGTTTCTTAATCCGAAAATCTATTAGGAAGTTCTAAGTATAGATATTTAGGATCTCTTTCGTACTCTACCTCGACTACGAGGGCGGAACCGAGCACTATCGCCGTCCTAGACGCGTATAAGTTAATATAGCCCGGAAGTTATCGGGCCCCTCCCCTCGTCTCTAATCTCTATAGGTATTATTAGTAGCCCTAGTTTACTCTAGACATCGAAGCTCGCGGGCCCGCTACGTCCTCGTTTTAACTAGGCGATCCGGTCCTCCTAAATCCTTTATCTAAGTATAGAAGAAACCGCTAGTATCTAAGGTTTACCTTCGCTAGACTAATTTTTTAACGTCGAAGTAATTATATAGTACCGTATAGAGGACGAAAGATATAAATATCTTATCTTATAGGAAGGTTATCCGAAGGAGTAGACGTAGGAGCCGCCCCGTTACGTTATACCCTATACGTAAGAGCTAGTAGTAGCCTACTACGAGAAGATTAGCGAGTAGTTTAGAAATATTATAGCTATTCTTAATCGGCGTCCGTTATAGGAATAGGAACGGCGGCTACGAGCTCCTCGTACGCGATATTTTATACGATAGGAGGGTTAGGAAGAGCTAATATAGGAGCGTCTTCTCTTTAACCGTTATATAGATCTTATTAAGATATAGTTTAAGAAAGTTAAGAGGGAATAATCCCTAATATTATAGTAATTAAGCTAGACGTCGCTAGATAACTAGAGAATCCGTTCTCGGAATATCTAAATCTTACTAGTAACTCTTTAAGGATCTTCCGATAGAATTATTAATATTTTAATTAATTCCTTAATAATCGTAAGGGTCGTAATATCGTTAATATAGTACGTCTTCTCGCTATTCTACCCTTATTAGGTTCGATAAATTTAAGGGTCCTCTACGAGCGGTAGCTCGAACTACCCTCGACCTTTAGTTTAGAGCCTAATCTAGATAGATCTTACTATAAATAATATATAGTCTACGAAGGTAAACTAATAAGCTAATATTAATCCTTTATATAGTCGGACGGAGAAGAGTCTATATCCTCCGTCGCCGTAGCCGATGAAGTTAAAGTCTTAGGAGATACCGCGGTATCCTCTAGATCTATATTCGTCCTCGACGCTCTAAAAGGTACGCTTTAATTCTCTATAACTACCCTAGGGTCTATAGGGAAGCTAAATAAAGTATTTATTCTAATAACGACGGCTACTATAGGTATCCTTAAACTCGTCCGCTTATTCTATTTATAACTTAACCGTACTCGCCTTCCCGACTACTCCGGCCTACGTCCTTAGATTAAATTTAATTTTTAGGGGCTAAATTAAATTTAATCTAAGGACCCCTAGAACTATTCGAGATTTACTCCTAAAAGAACCTTACGCGACTCGGCCCCCTCTAGAATATCGTTCTAGACTAAGCTACCCTAGTATAGAACGCCCTCGCTACTCTCTCTAAACTTAATCGCGAGCCGACCGTAACTAAGATATTTAACGATAACGTATAAGTATTAAGTTCCGCGTCGCTTTCGCGTAGTTTATAGCTATTTTCTACCGAAAGTAGATCCGCTTAGTCTCTACTCGAGCGTCTTCTTCCTACTCTTCTTATACTTATTCCTATTCCCGTGCCCGTCGCTTCTATTACTATTTTCGTTTCCATTACGTCTATTCTTATTCCCGTCGCTTTCGGGCCTCTTCTCTTCTTTCCTATATATCGCGAGCCCGTCGCGCTTTAATACGCCGAGACTACCGTATAAACGCCTACTTTAAACTAAGCTACCGCTAGTCGGAGAACCGTAATACCGCTTAATTATAGATTCGCGTCTCTTCGTCTACGCGAACGAGCCTCTCGTCGTAGCGCTATATTATACGATCGACGTCTTCGTAGGATAGGACTTAGATAGCGTCTTCCTCCTCGTTATCGTTTATCGTAACCGTTAACTCGGCGGTACCTAGGGGAATAGACTTATAGAACGCTTACTACTTAATCCGGAGTAATCGTCGAAGAAGATCGAGCTATATTTTTCGTGTTTCGTACTTCTTCTCTTCCTAGCGGAGTCGACGACGATCCTTATATTCGAATAGCTCGGAGTTATCCGAAATAGGGTCGTAGAAGGCGTTATCGATATCTAAGTCGCGGTAGAGCTCTCTATATTTATTACGTAGATACTTAGTATTATCTCTATCTTTATCCTATTCGATATCCTCCGGGTACTACTCGGCCTCTCCGCCCTCGAGTAGCTCGAGCCCCTCGAGTTATCGAGCGACTTATTCCGGTCGTAAGAAGGCTAGCTTTATATCCGGCCGAGGTAATCCTCGTATAATACTTTAATTATATAGTTAACTCCTAACCTAGATATAGAATATTATAGTACTAACCTACTTCTAGAGTAACCGACTAGCGACTAGAGGGCTAACGAGTCTATTACTAGTACCGGATAACCTAACTAGCGTCCTCCCTATAAAATTATACTACCTTATAGTTATAGTTCGACTACTAGTAGAACTAAAGACGGCTATCGTACTCTCGTTTATAGCTAAGTAGCGAAGTACGACTTAGGTAGGGAAGGAGCTAGAAATTAATGCGGATATACTTACTAAACTAACGTCGCTATACTTAATAATGCCCTCGTCCTAAGGTATTAGTAATAATCTATCTATAGAATATATAGATTATACGATATAGTAGTCGCGCCTAGCTTCTACGGGTAAAGGTATTACGCTTACCCTATAGCTACTAGAATAGATAATGAAAGTTTCGAATTTTCTAGTAAGCTAAGACTATTAAATGCGTAGTAGCTCGATTAGGCTTTAGGATACGGTCGAGAGTATCTACGCTAAGGCTAACCTTTCCCTCCGTAATCCTACTCTATTCGTTTAAGTGAATATAGGGCCGTAGAATCTCGAAGACGTCTCGAAGAAATACTCGTAGATAGATAGCGTAGTAGAGTCGTATAATAAAGGCTATATAGATTAACGACTCTTTCTATCGCGATAGGAGCGAGATAGATAAAGCGACTAATATATAGTTATCTATATAGTTACGTAGTCGCCGATATTATAGTCGAAATATATCGAGGATCGAGACTTTCTAGACTTAAACTTAGCTACTAATTTTCGGGCGGAGTACCTAGTTCTACTAGTTAATCTTATTCGCTAGCTACTCGTAACTATACTCTTATATATTAGTCCTAATCGCGAGTCCTTATCGAGGTATCTATCGTATTATAACCTAAGGTTAATAACGACGAGAATAAGCTTAGTACTAATCGAGCTATAGCTAAGGATATATTCTAGGAATAAGTACTCCTAAGAAGTATATAATATATTTTAGTATTAAGATTATAAGCTAAGTATACTTCTAGGCGATATAAGGTTTTTCTTAATAACGACTATAGAGAGTCTTAAAGCTAAAATAGAACTTATTTAGGTAATATCGATACTATTCTATTAGCGTCTTAGTAGAATAGGCTACCTAAGAGTTTTAAGTAGGAAACTTAAACTAAGCCTAAGGAAGAGATAGACGTCGAATATACTAGTTAACCTTTCGGAGGAGCCGTAAGGTTAATCGACTTTCCTAACGAGCTCTATAGGATTTAGTCGCTAATACCTATAGCCTATAGTAACTACGGGACTTACTAGTAATATAAGCACGAGCTAGTACCTTAGGTCGTATACTAATTACACCGCTAACTAGTTAAAAAGTAGCTAGTACCTCGGGACTAAGGGCTAGATTTAAGAGACTATCGTTAGTAAATAGATAGATATTACTAGCTATAGAGATCTCTTTAAAGCTTACGTAGTACTAAATATAAGCGACGCCCTATATACGAAGCTTTAACTTAAGCCCCGGTTCTAGTGTAGCGCTACTAATACCGTAAATAAAGCCCTAGGGGTAGAGAGTTAGCTTTAATAATAATAAGTCTTGTATATAGGCGTATAGTAAAGCGGCGAAAAGACGGAGAAAGTCCTCTTACTATAAGAGACTATATCCTCCTAGAGGTATAGTCTCCTTACTAATATCTACGTAGATAGTCTCTTTACTAAAATAGTAAGCGTTAAATCGCGACTTAAACTATAGAAAGAAATAGTCTAGAGTACTAGCCTAGCTTACTATCTTCTAGGGTTATAACTTTAAC
>NW_013550550.1:45546-57129 GCF_000709125.1 Exophiala aquamarina CBS 119918 | reverse complement strand
TAAGAGAAGGCCTTCGAGTAGCTTATTAAGGGCGGTTAACTAGGCGTAAGCGCCTAGAAGAAATACTAGAAACTAAGGGTAAGTAAAGAGGTAATCTTAGGAGTAATATCGATAGAGTCTTTAGGGATAAAGGATTAAATATTTCTATAGCTATACTAGCTTATAATAATATATTCGTTCTCTTATAGAGTACTAGATAATCTTCCTCGTCGTCTAGTATAAGGACGTTCCCGGAAAGGTCTTCGTTAATATAGGAAAGAATATTATCGAGATAGATTAGTAGACTTAGTGTAGCCGCCGGTGCCGCTTCCGATAGAGGCCTAGTAGCTTCCTATACTATCTCTCCTAGAAATTAAAGAGCCGGCCGCTATAAGAATATTTAATAGTAAGGTACTCTAAGATAATAATAAGGGCTAGTAGCTTACTTAAGAGACTAAAGGATAACTATTATCTCGCTAGAGCCTTACTCGTTAACGATGTCGACGGGCTTTATCCGCCTACTTAGAGGAATTATACTTTCGAGGTCGACCTCTAGCTATATTAAAATAGAATATAAACTAAGAAGAAGTACTTATAAGTAGAAGGTAGGACTAGGGACGAGAAGGTCGTTAACTTAGGTATAAGCGTAAGTTAGGATAGAGTATTTCTTATCCGATATTTAAGAGGTAGCTAATTACTAGGAATATATATCTTAAATATAAGAAGCTAAGATAAAATAAAGTAGCGTACCCTAGTTAGAGATACTATTATTAAGAAGAAAAGGATACTCTCGTCTATAATAAAAGAGCTAACTTTCTATATTAGTATTACTACTTCTACTCTACCTACTCCGCCTATATCTTTAGATTAAATTTAATTCGATAAGCGAATTAAATTTAATCTAAGTACCCTTTAAACCTAGCGAACCTACTTACCCTTACTACGGACTCGAGTTCTTTCCTCGTACGCTACGACTATATTAACGTTAGAATAGAGGAAGCTAACTCTCTAGTATATTTATATAGAAGTAAGTTATAGTATAATAACTTTAGTAGTAGTAGCTATATAAGACTAGAGGGGGTAGTATTCTATACTTATATAGATAGATATAGTTAGTTTAACTCGCTAGAAACTTAATTAGGACTAGTTAGAACTAGGGTAGATAAATATAATTAGATAAACTCTCTAAAAATTTAATTAGGACTAGTTTAAGCCTAGGGTAGATAAAGGTAATTAAAGTAACTCTCTAAAAATTTAAAAATAGTTTAGCGTTACTTAAAATCTCTTAGCGGTCTTCGATAGACCTCGATGTTCCTAAACTTTAGGATACTATTATAATACGAATATAGAGGTAGTATAGGAATAAACTATATTACGGTACTTAGGAAGGTAAGCTCTATCTACTAGCCTAATAATACTTAGAAATATTAAATATTTTAGTACTATATTTAAAGTGTAAACTATCCTATAGAGTAAAATATTCTTTAAGTAGTATCTTACTTCTAACGCCTTACTTCTACGCTATACTATATCCTACGGCTAACCTTATGCTCTCCCCTTACATTAACCGTAATACTTCCTAAATTACTATATCCTATACCGTAATCGTATTCGTTATATCCTTATCGTATATACGCCTTACTCGTCCTAACTATCGCCGATACGGTTACTATTTATACTAGTCGTTGTTATCCGCGTATATACCCGTAAATCTAAATACGGAACGAACCTTATCTCGCTATATCGCGTCCCCCTTAATCTAATATAATAACGGTACTACCTAATCTCTCTATTTATAACCTAGCTTACTCTACCCTTATAACCTATGCTCTCGGTCCTATATACTACGATATACGCTCTACGGTAACGTATACTCCTAGTAGTAGTTAAACTCGCCGAAATCTAACCCTATTCGCTATATTTTTAATTTCTTTACGTTAATACGCGGATATACTTATATATCGTGTATAACCTTTATATACTATATTACTATTCGTCTATTCCGTACTTACTATACGTAGTATACGGGACAATAATTACTAGCCTCTATTAACTACTACCGCTACTCCTTTAACCGTATATACTTCTCGCGAATATACTCCCGAAACTAATTCGAATATAGTATCTACGATCTATTACTTAACGTTAAATTACTCCTAGTCTTACTTTTATCCTTATCTTTATCGTCTTCGTCTCTATCTTTAGTACTATCCTCTTTATCCTCGCTATCGCTCTCTTTATCTTCTACCTCTTCGACTCTATCGTTCTCTTTCTCTACACCGTCTCTCATCGCCTTATCCTCCTACCTCGTATACTTAACTCGATATTAATTATATAACTCCGCCTATAGCTATTTATAGTCTATACCTACTTCTACTAGCCTAACATCCATAAATATACCTACGGCCACACGTCGACAACCGGCGCTCTCTATAAACTATTCCATCGCTTAATAATTTAAATATTCTACGTCACTACGATGTTTACCTATCCACGCCTTCCGCTAATCCATTATTACTACGGATTCCACTACTTCGCCGGCTTATCGCCCACCTCGACCTATCTACTATACGAAATCCACTAACCCGTACGGCTATTCCATATATACTACCGCTACGATGCCGGGAATATCTACTCCCGTACCTAACCCCGTTATCGCTACGATCCATCGGTTCTCTCTATCGCTACGTGTCCATCGCTATAGTATCGCTTAACGCTTACTCTTATCTACGATACTACTATAATAATACGTACACTCTAGCTTAACGGCTAGCGCTTTATAACTCGTGCGTAATCGTATATACACTACGCCTTTCTATATACCGGACATCTACTTCTCTAACCGCAATACGACACGGACTACCTCGTCTTCCACCTCTACGCGGACCCCTCCCGCCGTCTTCTTACCGCTACTCGTTACGCGCACCACGTTATATCGAATATTACGTTTAACCGTGTACGCTCGAATAATTACGCTATTTCTTATTAACATCGTTATCTAAAACTACGGCACTATCGTACCCGGGAGCGTCGCGGTTAACGCGATTACGAGACATCTATACCGGTAGATACCTTTAATCTAATCTAGCTTCTTACGGTATAAGACATCTATAATTACGGTGTACGCCTCGTCCACGAAAATCCGTCGTAATAACTTATGATCGCGTAGACTACCTATATAGTCGCGAAACTATTCGACCTCTTCTATATCCGTACTCGCTACTATTAGCCGCGCTACGCGCATCGGTAGCTCTCACCCCTATAGTCGACCGAGCCGCCAACGAATATAATCGATATCGCTCTTATATACTCGTATTACTAAATTATCTATTAATACGGTAAACGGTACGATTACCGCGGTTATACCCTATACTTCTACTAACGGCGGTAATATAAATAGTATACTTTTGCCCGCTCTAGTCGATAATACTACGGTTAGTAACTTATCTACCTATATTACTATAATCTTCTCTATTACTTCGCCTTACTCGAGCATCCGCTATATTACCGATCGCCTAACTAGACGCTTTAATCTACGCGGAATATCCTTAAGTAATTTACTATATAACGACTTATACTTTACCCGCTTTAAACGCGGTAGCGGTAACGATATCGAAGTACTCTCGACTTCTTCTTCTATATATATACGGCTCCTCTTACGATACCGTACGGATAATAATATACTTATCGTTACGGTCTACGTTACTATCGTAGTCGATATACCCTTCTTATATTCCTTCTTAGTTTTCGTCGACTCCTTCTTACTACGACGTCCTTCTAAAAATCGATGCTATAGCCGACTAATCTCTTAAAATTTTATTAGCTTCTCCGGCTATATACGACTCGGGAAACGGCTATTAATTATATAGTAATCCGTCGCGATAATACTACTATACGTTAACTACGCGTCCTAAATCTACTCCTACTTCGGCCCGGATATCGCGGTCTCCTCGGGCCCTTCGACCTCCTTACCCTCGCCTTCCTCGATTTCTACCTCTATTCGTCGTACTACGATCCCCTTAATAACGCGCGCGAACCTAATCGCTATATACCGGTAATTACTTACTATTACTTCTACTCCTAAGTATTCGCCCGTAAGCGCGGCTAGTTCGTCGCTTAGTTACGCGGTATCCTATACTCCGCAACGCGCATCCTTCTATATATATAACTATAGCGATTTATTCGGTCCCGTTACGCCGCTTATATCGTAAATAAACTCCTTAAACGATATAAGCTATACAATATATACTACTACTATACGACTAATCCGCTCGGGCAAAAAGCGAGCGACCTTACGACTTAAGCTACGGATTAATCGGTTCTTATTACGGTTAATAATAAGTATAACTCTACCGTCGAATACGAATATATTACGGATAAGCTACTACGTATTATAGAACTTTAGCGTCGCTATCTCCGGCCCTCGACCCGGCTACCCACCCTAGATATATATAATCGCTATTAATAGCCGCTTAAACGCTTTAAACCGTCGTATCTACGCCTTAACCTTCGCGACCCGGAGTTTTAACCCTCCTTAAGACGGCTATATCGTTACTCGTGCTCGTTTAGCGATAAAGCGAAAGCTAGCTTATAACTACGCGTTACGCGGCTCCGTTACGAACGAATATCCCGTGCCTTCGAATAAAATACTATCCTAAATACGCCGGAGATCGATTATCTTAGCTACCGTTACCTAGTTATTATAGACTAATAGATTTAGTATCGCCTCGGCCTCGTTAACCGCCTCCTATACTATCGTCGTAAAACTATCTACGTAAATTAACTAATTTAAGTATCGTATAACCTATCTATTCTACTCCTATAGTACCTTCGGCGCGCCTCCTTCTTTCGTACGGAAGCCCTTACTATATACTATCTACGTAATTAGTATACTTATCGAACTATACGAGCCGCCTACTAACTAGCGATATTATACCTCTTAAAATCCCTCTACTATCTCTATTATTATCTTATTCGGGTCCGCGGGACTATCGCGAAATACTTCTTCTAGTAGTAATATTCGTTTATACTACACTAGTCCCGCTAACGACTCGATATAATACTTCGGCTTACTTTAACTTCTACGAGTATCGTTAATCTCTAGTACCGCGGTAAAGAAGAGTAACGAATTCTCGTACTAGTTAACTAATACTCGCTATTATAGTATCGCGATATAGTACGCGAATACTACCTCGTCGAGAGCCTACTACCTCTCCCTATCTTCTTCGTCCTTATCGTTATCTTTATTCTACTTCCTTGTATTACTAAACTAACCGAGCGCCGCCTCGATCCGCTATAGCTACTCCTACTACGTATTAGTCTATCGAATTCCGTATAACTATCGGGACGCCTTACGCCCTAAGCGTCCTACGCGAGCATAGTATAATAGATATCGTTTAATAAATTATCGATACCGGTATATCGACTTCTCGTTCTACTTTAGTTTAAACGGCCGCCCGGCGGGTTTTATCGGATTAATGCTATTAAGCTAGAGTAGTAATTTATACGGCACTAACTTTAATCGCGCGGTATATCGCTGCATTACGCGATCGAAGCTCTCTACTAGTCGTATTAAGAGCGGATCGACTTCTCCTAACGATTCATTCGTTCGACGGTAAGCGGGTGTACGTACTCCCTTATATCGCGCTATTAATCCGGTGAGATAGATAACCCGCTTATCTTTACCGTTAAAAAGCGCAGCCTAACCTATATATTGCACCTAGCGCGATTAATTTTCTATACCTATCGGGTTATCCGCGATCTATCGTCGTTCCTACTACTATATATTATACTTTTCTTTATATATACGTAATATTAACCGAAACGGGTCGTCCGTGTCTACTAGAGACTTACTATATTCGGCTTTACTACCCGGACCTTACTCGTTACGGACGATCTAGTACCGAGCGTAACCTCCCCGCGAAAATATCTATACCTTAACGGTATATTAAAGAGCGTAACGGTAATCCCCGTATCGATTCTAACTAGTGTACCTTTACTACTCCTTTTTATTTACCGTTAGATACTTATAGTCGGGGTAGCTAAATCCGGGTAACGAATAACCGAGCTCGGGAATTACTCGAGTTCTACGAGACGGTAAGTCGATATAACGCGGATTACGGACGTCTAATATCGAGATGTAGTATAGTAATACTTATAATAACTTCCTATAAAGCTAATACCGTTACCTCTAATAAGTTTTATATCTAGCTCCGAGTCGCACCGCGGCCTAATACTCGAGATAGATAATAACGCGATATAATACTAGATACGAGATCTACGGCGGTACCGGTATACTTACTATAATAATTAATATTTATATATATATTAAGTTTAAAAAATACGTAGTACTTAGATATAAATTACTTTAAATCTAGATAAGTAAGCTATTACGCGACTCGAAGTAAGAGCCTCTCCTAAGATAAACTAGCCTTATCGATTTCTTACTAATTACGGTTTAGTACAACACGCCTATAACGCGAGTCCTCGTATAACTCCTAAAAATCCGCTAAGATTACCGAGACTACCTTAAATTCTACGGGATAAAGACTAAGTCGACGGCGATACTACTAATCTACGCGATTATAACTTAAAAATATAATAAATAAATTTATATAGTTATATTTTCTATTTAAACACTATAAAATAAGAAGACTACCCTAGTAGCGACCCGTAGCGGCCTAACCCTAGATAACTCTAAGTAACCCTAGCCGGGGGATTTTAGCTAATTAGCGTGTACTGGATTATATAAATAAGGGATTACATAAATAAATTTAGGGTTATATAATTTATATAGTAGATACGGTGTAAATATCGTGTTAATAATAGTTAGGAATTATATAAATAGATTTAGGGTTATATAATTTATATAGTGGATACGGTGTAAACACCGTATTAATAATAGTTAGGGATTATATAAATAGGTTTAGGGTTATATAATTTATATAGTGGATGCGGTGTAAATACCGTATTAATAATAGTTAGGGTATCCGCTATATTACCGACCGCCCGACTAACTACTCTAGTCCGCGGGAAATATCCTCGAGTAATATACTATATAATAACTTATACTTTACCTACCTTAAACGCGGTAATAATAATAATATCGTCGTATCCTCGACCTCTCCTAATACGTATATACGCTTCCTCTTACGGTAACGCGCGAATAATAATATCTCGGTCGCTACTATCTTCGTCTTTATTATAGTTAACGGGCCCTTCTTAATATTATTAATAGCTTTCGTCGACTTCTACGTACTACGACGCCCTTCTAGAAAGCGATACTATAGTCGACTAATCTCCTAAAATTTTATTAGCTTCTTCGGCTATATACGACTCGGGAAACGGCTATCGATTACGTAGTAATCCGCCGCGATAATACTACTATATATTAACTACGCGTCCTAAATCTACTTCTATTTCGGGCCTAATATCGCGGCCTCCTCGAAGCTATCTACTTCCTCCCCTTTACCTTCCTCGATCTCTACCTCTATTCGTTAAACTATAATTCCCTTAATAACGCGGGCGAACTTAATTACTATATACCGATAATCGCTTACTATTACTTCTACTTCTATATACTCGCTAGTAAGCGTAGCTAATCTATCGCTTAATTACGCGGTATTCTAAGTACTACGACGCGTATCCTTCTATATATATAACTATAGCGATTTATTCGGTCTCGCTACGCCGCTTATATTATAAATAAACTCCTCGAACGATATAAGCTATATAATATATACTACTACTATACGACTAATACGCTCGGAGAAAAAGCGGACGACCCTACGACCTAAGCCGCGGATTAATCGATTCTTATCGCGGTCGATAATAAGTATTACCGCGCCGTTAAAGATAAATATATTACGTATAAGCTACTATATATTATAGTACTTTAGCGTCGTTATCTTCGGCCCGCGACCCGACTATCTACCCTAGATATATATAATAACTATAAGTAGTCGCTTAAACGTCTTAAATCGTCGTATCTACGCCTTAACCTTCGCGACCCGCGGTTCTAATCCTCCTTAAGACGGCTATATTATTACCTATACTCGTTCGGCGACGAAGCTAAAGCTAGCTCGTAACTACGCGTTACGCGGCTCGGTTGCGAATAAATATTTCGTACCTTCGAATAAAATACTATTCTAAATACGCCGGAGATCGATCGTCGACGCTACCGTCGCCTACTTATCGTATATTAGTAGACTAAGTATTACCTCGGCCTCGTTAACCGCCTCCTATACTATCGCTATAAAATTATCTACGTAAATTAACTAATTTAAGTATCGTATAACCTATCCGTTCTATTCCTAGAGTACTTTCGGTATACCTCCTTCTTTCGTACGAAAGCTCTTACTATATACTATCTAGTTAATTAATATACTTATCGAACTATATAAGTCTACCGCTAACTAGCGATATTATACCTCTTAAAAACTATTTACGATCTCTACGGTTATTTTATTCGGGTCTTCGGGACTTTCTCGAAATACTTCTTCTAGTAGTAATATTCGTCCGTACTATACTAGTCCCGCTAATAACTCGATATAGTACTTCGGCTCGCTCTAGCTCCTACGAGCGTCGTTAATCTCTAGTATCGCGATAAAAAATAGTAACGAATTCTCGTACTAATTTACTAATATTCGCTATTATAGTATTACGATATAATATATAAATACTACCTTATCTAGAGTATACTACTACTCTTTTCCTTTCTTCTCGTCCTCTTCGTCCTCTTCGTCCTTCTACCTTCTACTACTAAGTAGACTAAGTATAGCCTTAATCTACTATAGCTATTCCTATTATATATTAGTCTATCGAATTTCGTATAACTATCGTAATACCTTACGCCCTAAACGCCCTATACGAATAGAGTATATTAAATATCGTTTAATAAATTATCGATATCGATATATTAACTTCTTATTCTACTTTAATTCGAACGGCCTTCCCGCGAGTTTTATCGGGTTAATACTATTTAGCTAGAGTAATAATTTATATAGTACTAGCTTTAATCGCGCGGTATATCGCTATATTACTCGATCGAAGCTCTCTCCTAGTCGAATTAATACGGAGTCGACCTCGCTTAAAGACTTATTAAATCGACGGTAAGCGGGCGTACGAATCTCTACGCGCCGCGGTATTAAGCCCGCTAGATAAATTATTCGCTTATCCTTCGCGTCGAAGAGCGCGGCCTACCCTATATACTATACCTAGCGCGATTAATTCTCGACGCCTTTCGAGTCGTTCGCGATCTATCGTCGTTCCTACTACTATATATCGTACTTCTCCTTATACGTACGTAGTATACGCTAAAACGCGTCGCCCTATAGACTAACGCGATCATCCTATATCGAGTAATTATATTCGCTACCGACGATCTAGTACCGGGCGTACGAGTACGATATAAATATCTATATCGATACCTCCGCGATATCGACCCTATTTAGATCGGGCCGATATTATACTCGGGCTCGATAAACCTTTATCTACTTCTAACTCGAGGTTAAGTAGTCGTACTAACGGTAATAGTATTCTACGATAACCCTAAAAGCTCGGAAATAACGGAACTACTATATAATAGGACTATAACGACGTACGGATCGGTAATTATTAATAATATAGCGTAGCTAAGTATATCGTAAAGTCGTTATACCTTAAGTTAATATACCTTACGTATATATCGCTTATATATAAGCCCCGGGCCGATTACGATATAATAGTAAATATAGATTAAGATCTAATATAACTCTAAGTATAATATTTCGGGGGGTATAGTTATTATCGCTATAATAACGCTCCGCCCCTTTCGTAATTTATTACGGTCGTACTAACGCTTAGAAAATCTAAAAAATATATGATTGAGATAGCGACAATGCCAGAGTTCGACGGTAGAATATTTTAATAATCCTTTAAAGATATTGTGATCGCAGAGAGAGTTAAGATATAATAACGAAGAGCTAGATTTATTCTTATAGATAATATATTAAACGACGCGACTAAAATCCTTAAAAACCCTCTCTAAATCTCGAGCCTTATTAATCTCTCGCGCGAACCTCGGGCTAGTCGACTACGCTTATAAAATTACTCGTACTACATTAAAAATAACCTCGATAATAATATATTTAGCGATAACACTATAACTACGGGGAATAATTATTCGAAATAGGCCTATATCGAGTCGTACGATTTTAGTAACTATTTATAGACCCTAAAACTACTAGAAATGCACGGGTTACGAGTACTACGACTATATCTAGGGTTATCCTATTATAATCCTAATTAACCCTAACCCTAGAATTTTAACTAATTAGTAACGTGAGAGCTAGGAAACGGTAGTTTAGGGGAAAATAACCCTAGTTTTTTAGATTTCTATAGGCCTTAGCGTAGTAGAGCGGGATACTACCGATATTAATAATAGTTAGGTCGTACACTAATTATACCGCTAACTAGTTAAAAAGTAGCTAGTACCTCGGGACTAAGGGCTAGATTTAAGAGACTATCGTTAGTAAATAGATAGATATTACTAGCTATAGAGATCTCTTTAAAGCTTACGTAGTACTAAATATAAGCGACGCCCTATATACGAAGCTTTAACTTAAGCCTCGGTTCTAGTATAGCGCTATTAATACCGTGAATAAAGCCCTAGGGGTAGAGAGTTAGCTTTAATAATAATAAGTCTTATATATAGGCGTATAGTAAAGCGGCGAAAAGACGGAGAAAGTCCTTTTACTATAAGAGACTATATCCTCCTAGAGGTATAGTCTCCTTACTAATATCTACGTAGATAGTCTCTTTACTAAAATAATAAGCGTTAAATCGCGACTTAAACTATAGAAAGAAATAGTCTAGAGTACTAGCCTAGCTTACTATCTTCTAGGGTTATAACTTTAACTCCTTTCCTATAATAATAATATAGGTACTTCGGAAGAGATAATTACCTTATTCTTCGACTCGTCGTAAGATAGCTTCTTAAATAGCGGATAAGTATATCGTAGGAATTTTATACTATAGATTTTAATAGTAAGTATTAGCGGTCGCTATAGCTATACGAGTTTCGGTAAAGTAAGCGCGAGCGTTAGCCTAAGCGTACTAAAAGCTAGACGAAAGATATTAGAGACGAGTAGGGGGGAGATATTTCCTTATACTAGGAAGTAAGATTCGATTAGTCTAGTATTAGAATTATTACTTAGTAAGTTATTAACTCTACTTTTTACTAACTATAAATATAGATAGCTAGTAGAGCTAAGGAAAAATATAGTAGCTAGTAAATTCGTCGATACCTAGGAGACGATAAAAGTAATAGTTTAGAATATAGTAAAGGAAGACTCGGCGTTAATAGAGATAACTATACTTATCCTCGTACTAAACGACGATAGGTTTTATATATATACTAGTAGTAAGGGCGCCGAGCGGCGCCTAAGATAGATACTATAAGATCCCCTACCGAAAAATACCTAGATATTAACTAAAGACGATTAAACTATCGATATCGAACTCTTTAGTTACCGTATAGTTATAGGCCGTCTCGACTAAGGAGTTAATTCGGAGTCGTAGGTCGCGGTCGGCCTCGTAAGTATAGCTAGTAAAAAGATACTATAG